>NW_026652280.1:154987305-155271070 GCF_009828535.3 Hylobates moloch
GTAGTTCTCGAAACTTGGCTTTCAGCTCCATCAGCTCCTTTAAGCCCTTCTCTCCATTGGTTATTCTAGTTATCCATTCTTCTATTTTTTTTTCAAAGTTTTTAACTTCTTTGCTATTGTTTTGAATTTCCTCCCATAGCTCAGAGTAGTTTGATCGTCTGAAGCCTTCTTCTCTCAACTCGTCAAAGTCATCCTCCATCCAGCTTTGTTCCGTTGCTGGTGAGGAACTACGTTCCTTTGGAGGAGGAGAGGTGCTCTGCTTTTTAGAGTTTCCAGTTTTTCTGCTCTGTTTTTTCCCCATCTTTGTGGTTTTATCCACTTTTGGTCTTTGATGATGGTGATGTACAGATGGGTTTTTGGTGTGGATGTCCTTTCTGTTTGTTAGTTTTCCTTCTACCAGACAGGACCCTCAGCTGCAGGTCTGTTGGAGTTTGCTAGAGGTCCACTCCAGAACCTGTTTGGCTGGGTGTCAGCAGCGGTGGCTGCAGAACAGCGGATTTTCATGAGACCACAAATTCAGCTGTCTGATAGTTCCTCTGGAAGTTTTGTCTCAGAGGAGTACCCGGCTAAGTGAGGTGTCAGTCTGTCCCTACTGGTGGGGGGGGGTGCCTCCCAGTTAGGCTACTCAGGGGTGAGGGACCCACTTTAGGAGGCAGTCTGTCTGTTCTCAGATCTCCAGCTGCGTGCTGGGAGAACCACTACTCTCTTCAAAGCTGTCAGTCAGACAGGGACATTTAAGTCTGTGGAGGTTCTTGCTGAGTTTTTGTTTGTCTGTGCCCTGCCCCCAGAGGTGGAGCCTACAGAGGCAGGCAGGCCTCCTTGAGCTGTGGTGGGCTCCACCCAGTTCGAGCTTCCTGGCTGCTTTGTTTACCTAAGCAAGCCTGGGCAATGGCGGGCACCCCTCCCCCAGCCTCCCTGCCGCCTTGCAGCTTGATCTCAGACTGCTGTGCTAGCAATCAGTGAGACTCCGTGGGCATAGGACCCTCCGAGCCAGGTGCAGGACACAATCTCCTAGTGTGCCGTTTTCCAGGCTGGTTGGAAAAGCGCAGTATTAGGGTGGGACTGACCCGATATTCCAGGTGCCATCTGTTACCCCTTTCTTTGATTAGGAAAGGGAACTCCCTGACTGCTGGTGCTTCCCGAGTGAGGCAATGCCTCGCCCTGCTTCGGCTCGCACACAGTGCGCTTCACCAACTGTCCTGCACCCACTGTTTGGCACTCCCTAGTGAGATGAAACCGGTACCTCAAACAGAAATGCAGAAATCACCCATCTTCTGTGTCGCTCAGGCTGGGAGCTGTAGACCGGAGCTGTTCCTATTCGGCCATCTTGGCTCAAGTCAGGATTTCTTAATATTTCTTTGCTGGCAGCATATACAGAGGCAAAGTTAATGAGTAACAGTTGTTGAATAACAAATTGTATTACATTTTTATAAAATGAAAGAATCTATTTCATCTGTATTAAAATAGAAACTTTGTGGACTTTTAAAAGATATACTTGAGTCATCTAATAGTTTTCAACTGATATGCCGTTACCTGCTTTTAAATTCAAGCAGCCTTTCTTCTTCTTGTCCTTTTTTTTTCTCTTCCTCCTTTTCTTCTGTCCCCTCATTTACTTAATTCACCATATATTTACTGAGTGTCTCCTCTGTAGGTACCATACCAAAGGCCATGCTGTCACCTATAGGACATCTTGGGAAGCGATGAAAATACGGTATCAGAAGTTTTGCCATAGGATCATATGCTGTGACTACATATCGTTTCTGCCAACTATAATGACTCGATAGTAGAGTTCTTAAATAGCAGAAACAGTTGTGAATTAGCTATAAACTATAACTACTTTCTTCCAAATCTATATTTAAAATGGCCTTAACTAGCAGAAAGCTGATGCTGTACACGATCCCTTTACTTAGGTTTAAATTCAGTGAATTTTATTGAGTACATAGTATTTGCCAATATCAGAAGAATGTCCATTCTTCTGTTACTCCTATCTGTTCCTCATTCACCTGTGTGACTAGCTGTCATCTATTCACTATTTTATTTTTACAAAAGATGGTACCGTTTATAGAGGGCTCAACCGATTTTTCATACCTAACACAAGTAAGAATTCAAATTCAGGTTCAAGTTTTTAAAATTCCAGGTGTACTGTTCCTTCTTACAGCACAGTGGGATGAAAGATTTGCTGCAATGATATTCTGTTTACAAGACAAAGTGATGTGGTAACAGAAGCATGAGTTTTGGAATCAAACTTGGATTTAAATCTGGCTGTGCCACTCACAAGCTCTGTGACTCTGAGAAACTTACTTGCATCTCAATAAATTAATCTATAAATTGATGATAATAGTACTTACCTGTAGGGTAATTGTAATAACGTACATAAAATGAGTGTTACACGATAGATCCTCAGAAAGTATTTACTATGATTGATTCTTTACCCAGATTTATTTCTACCTATTTAATATGAATCTAAATTTCAACTGTAGACTGGCTTCCTGACTGTGTGGGTTTAAATGTCGTGAATGGAATCAACCCCAACCATCCTTTGGATGCTGTTCTTGTTTTAAGACCTCACGATAATTTTTGTCCATGCAAAACCTACCCACATGTTCAGATCTCACCATGTCCTTAGGCCTTGAATACTTGGAGTATTTTTGTTTTTTCCTTACCTCTGTCTGCAACTTTGAAGTTACATAGCACTCATTTTGATTATTGTATTGTACTATTCCTTAAATATTTTCATTGTATATGTCTCTTCCCATGTGACAAAACTGTAATTCATGGTGGAGAGGACTCGTTTCTTAATTTTTTTCCATGGGTCTCTTGGCGCTAGTGTAGTGGTTGACACCTAGAAAGATGTTACTAATTAAGTAAATTATCAGCAAAGGTAACATTTATTTACAAGATTAATGTAAGTGAACGTGATAGCTTTTTGTTTTTATGTTGTTGTTCATGTTAGTGGTTGTTGTCATTTCACGTTAAATTTTCCTGGTTTAAAAACGTCTACATCCAGGGAGAATAATCACAAGAAGTGCTTTTTGTTTGTTTGTTTGTTTTTAAGACAGAGTCTCATTCTGTTGCCCAGGCTGGAGTGCAATGGCGTGATCTCGGGTCACTGCAACTTTGGCCTCCCCAGTTCAAGCAATTCTCCTGCCTCAGCCTCCTGAGTAGCTGAGATTACAGGCACCCACCACCCCTCCCAGCTAATTTTTGTATTTTTGGTAGAGACTGGGTTTCACCATGTTGGCCAGGCTGGTCTCGAACTCCTAACCTTATGTGATCCACTCGCCTCAACCCCCCAAAGTGCTGGGATTACAGGTGTGAGCCACCATGCCCAGCCCACATGAAGTTTTACATAGCACGTTTATTAAAGGTTTTTTTGTTAAAGTAATAAGTAACAAAATAATTAGAAAAGTTAGAAAAATAATGACTATTTGGCAAAGATATTTCTCATACAATGAGAAATATCTTTTTCCAATTAGTTTAAAATCTGAGGTGGAGAAACTATATATTTATATATACATATCTGTATATATATATGATACTTTAAAAATAGACTTTAGTGTTTAGAGTAGTTTTAGTTTCACAGCACAATTGAGCAGGTGCAGAGGACATTTTTGTTTACAGTCTGGACAAATGTATCCATTGTGTACTAAATTCATTGAAAATAATGTTATGTTATATATGTACTCAAATACTCTGGGTTGTAATTCAGCAAAACACTGGTTTTTAATAAGTACCTTCATGTTCATTTTCGTTATTTTCAATAAACACAAATTCTCGTCATTATGCAACAAGGTTATAATAAAGATAGAACTAACCCTCAAAATAAAGTAAGACCCTTAAGAACTTTGCCAAAAAAAAAAAAAAAGTTACTTGTGAAGAACTGATGCTTGATCTACAGTTTTATTGTAATTATAGTAACTACTGTAAAGTTCTGTGGGATACGTATGTGAAAGAAACATAGAACATTAATATGCTTTAAGTGGGCTGTATAGACATGAGTCCTGACTATACATATAATATATTCCACGTACTTTTAAACTTACAGCTTTTGCATTGGAAGAAATGAACTGCTGCCTACTCCAGCCCCCATCGTATTGCAGCATTAGTGCTTTCATTCAGCATTAGTACAACCCAGCATCAAAGAAAACAAGCAAACAAACAAAAAACTCAGCTGTGCTGTTCCCAAGAGAGGTTGGACCAGGGTAATGTGAACAGGCATGCCAAGCCATGCCGAGATCTGTTAGCCAGGGATAGGTAAGAGAACAGAGAATATTGTGTTTAGAAGCTTTGGCTTCTGTCAGAAGGTATAGTTATCTAAGTTCTCCCAAGGAGGGAAGAGAAAAGTAGACTCATTATCTTTTACATAATAAAATATATCCACAGAATATATGAAAATTCAGACAGAGTTGACCTGGGTCTGTGTTTTTAGTATCTATAAGAACAATTTTCAAAAATTAAATAAATAATGAAATAAAAGTTATAAGGAAATCAGAGAAACTAAGAGAAAAAGTTTTTCAACATTCTCAATAATTGGAAGCACATTTCAAAGAAATCTGTTCTTAAGATAATTGTCACTATGCAGGTATCTTAAGGATCTGTATAAAACATACACTTATTCTATTTTTAGTTATGACTACAGAAGTGTTTAATTGCCATCCTAAAAATATCTGTCCTCATATTTTTCATTAATCCAGGCTTTTACTATTTTATTAATACAAAATATTTCTAGAATCATCCTAGATTTTCTACAGTTTTATTTTCATTATCTGAATTTTTTTTTACTTTAAAATAATTTGTGCAAGATATATTTTTAAAATCTTCTGTATTTTTATTTAAATATTCAACCACACTGTAAGCTATTGTGGGCAGGACTTAAAGCACCTACAGAGAACCTATAGAGCCTAGCACAGTCAGTACTAAGCACATAGAAATTACTCAATAAAAATGTGATGAATAGTCTCGGTGGACCAGACTGTAATATAAATGAATGATACCTAAGACAAGTAGGTGATATCACACTGTGAGTAATGGTGGCATTTAGTTGGCAGTTGCTTCTCTATTTACATTTCTTTTGTGATATTATGCCATTTTGGCCAGTCTTATTTAAGTAGTACAAGTAAGTCTTTTTTAGACTTCTTGAAGAAAACATCTGTATTTTTTTTAACATGGCATGACTGCTGTTAAGAAAAAATGTAAATTAGTTCAATCATTGTGGAAGACAGTATAGCGATTCCTCAAGGATCTAGAACCAGAAATACCATTTGACCCAGTAATCCTAGTACTGGGTATATACCCCCAAAATAGAAATCATTCCACTATAAAGACACATGAACATGTATGTTTATTGCAGCACTATTTAAAATAGCAAAGACATGGAACCAACACAAATGCCCATCAGTGATAGGCTGGATAAAGAAAATATGGTACATATACACCATGGAATACTATGCAGTCATAAAAGGGAATGAGATCATGTCCTTTGCAGGGACATGAATGAAGCTGGAAGCCATCATCCTCAGCAAACTAACACAGGAACAGAAAACCAAACACCACATGTTCTCACTCATAAGTGGAAGCTGAACATTGAGAACGCATGGACACAGAGGAGGAAAAACACACACAGGGCCTGTTGGGGGGTTGGGGGTGAGGGGAGGGAACTTAGAGGATGGGTCAATAGGTGCAGCAAACCACCATGGCACATGTACACCTGTGTAACAAACCTGCACGTTTTGTGCATGCACCCTGTTTTTTTTTTTTAGAAGGAATAAAGAAAAAATGTAAACAATGAAAAAATAGATAAATATAAGCCTGCATATTAAATAATTTCTTTTTTATATTCATTTTTTTAAATTTTTTATTTCTATAGGTTTTGGGGGAACAAGTGTTATTTGGTTACATGGGTAAGTTCTTTAGTGGTGATTTGTGAGATTTTGGTGAACCCATCACCTGAGCAGTATACACTGAAATAACTTATGTTAGCCAGCTATCTAATTTCTTACCTTGGCAGAAGAGCTGAATTTTAACTTTACACCTACAGGCAGATGAAGGTATTGCAGAAGATATATAGCCTGTACAATAAAATGAACATAATTTGCACACATGATAACAGGAGAAAATATAAATTTTATTACTTCTTTGAGCAAAGTATAGTGTTCTCTTCACAGAAATAAGTACACCAGAGCCTTAGTAAATGAATAACAGTTTTCAGTCTATTTCCAGATAAAAGTTGGTGATTGCTAATTATGGCTTTAATCAGTTTATTGATTTAACATAAAACTCAAATGCTAAATCTCTTTAGATGCATTGGAATTACATAAGAAATATTTGTGGAGCATTACTTTGAGAAAGTAGTAAAAAATAAAATTCCAAGTACATGTCAAAAACCTGAGAACTTAAGTAACAAGCTCTGAAATCCTACGGTCCTGGAAAAGCAGAATAAAATACACACTAAACCACAGAACAAAGAAAAATACAGGATAAAGCAAAAGTAAAGCAGAGAGGAATGTAAATTTGTCACAAAACAGGACAAAGGATAATTTAGTAAGAGGTGCTCCATAAACACTTGCTACTTGTTGTGGTGGTGGTAGGGAGATGCTGCTGCTTGGTGGTGTTGGTAAAGAATAAGACATAGGTATTCAAGTAAAATTAGCTAACTGTCATACTAAGTATGGAGGGAATGGGGAAAAGATAGTAATATAGTCTTAAAAAAAATTTTTGAAAAAGGAAGAAAAATAAAGGATTGAGTTAATCTCCTTTCTATGTATCTAATCATCCTGTAAGTTACATTAGTTCTACAAGTATTACTCAATTCTGCCCCTCCGTCTTTGCTGGCATGGTCTACATCTAGGTCTCCATCATTTCCCATCTGCATTGCTTCAGTAACAGGTGTCTTTCTTCTGGTCTTGGCCCCTCCATCCATTTTCCACACCTGCTGCTAGAGTTATATTTTGTTAATAAAATGGAAATCTGTTTTTTTTTTCTTTTTTAAACATCTTTAATATTTTCCTGTGACTTTTAGGATAAAGTTAAAACAACTAAACTTAGTCCACAGAGCTTTCTACAACCTAGTTCCTGCAAGGCTCTGATTTTTTTTACATCCACCTGGATTTACAGCAATGCCTACCCGCTCTCTCATGTCTCTGTGCTTTTCATATGCTGTTCTATCTACACTGGATACTCCCTTCTCCCTTTCTCTATGTGACTAACCCTCACTCATCTTTCATATTTCAACTGAAGTACCACTTCAAGAAACCTCCTTCCTTTAGGAAACATTTTTCTGTGTTTAATTTGTTGGTTTATTTGTCTATCTTCTTTGCTATCCAAGATGGGAACCATATTTCTCACTTCCACATCTGGCGTGTCTATCATAGTGTATGGCATAGAGCCGGTACAAACAAATTCTTTCTGGAGAAAGAAAGAACAGAAAGAAGATATGCAACAATCAACTATGAAAGTTTGAACAAAAATAATAATTCAAGACAGGAACCATCCTTTGGTTACTTAAAACCGGTAATTAGTCACATTTCTGAATAACTGCTTGGTATTGTTTGGCTGTGTCCCTACCCAAATCTCATCTTGAATTGTAGCTCCCATAATTCCCACCTGTCATGGAAGGGACCCACTGGGAAGTAATTGAATCATGGGGTGGGTCTTTCCCGTCTGTTCTCATGATAGTGAATACATCTCGCAAGATCTGATGGTTTTATACAGGGGAGTTCCCCTGCACATGCTGTCTTTCCTGCTGCCATGTAAGACATGACTTTGCTCCTCATTCACCTTCCGTCATGATTGTGAGGCCTCCTCAGCTATGTGGAGCTGTGAGTCAATTGAACCTCTTTCCTTTATAGATTGCCCATTTTAGCTATGTTTTTGTTGGCAGCATGGAAACAGACTGATACAGTAAATTGAGTGTTGCTGTAAATGGCATCTGAGAATGTGGAAACAACTTTGGAACTGGGTGATAGGTAGAGGTTGAAACAGTGTGCAGGGCTCAGAAGATAGGAAAATGTGGGAAAGTTTGGAACTTCCTAGAGAATTGGAGGGCTCAGAGGACAACGATGTGGGAAAGTACGGAACTTCCTAGAGACTTGTTGAATGGCTTGGAGCAAAATGCTGATGGTGACGTGGACAATGAAGTCCAGGCTGACATGGTCTCAGATGGAGATAAGGAACTTGTTGGGAACTGGAACAAAGGTGACTCTTGCTGTGCTTTAGCAAAGAGACTGGTGGCTTTTAGCCTCTGCCTTAGATATATGTGGAACTTTGAACTTGAGAGAGATGCTTTGGGATATCTTGTGGAAGAAATTTCTAGGTATCAAAACGTTCAAGATGAAGTGAAGCATTAAAGTTTGGAAAATTTGCAGCCTGACCATGCAATAGAAAAGAAAAACCCATTTTCTGGGGAGAAATTCAAGCCTGCGTCAGAAATTTGCATAAGTAACCAGGGGCCCAATGTGAATCACCAAGACAATGGAAAAAATGTCTCCAGGGCACGTTGGAGACCTTCCTGGCAGCCCCTCCATCGCAGGCCTGGAGGCTTAGGAGGGATTAAATGGATTCCTGGGCCCCCCTGCTGTGTGTAGCCTAGGGGCTTGGCACCCTGCGGCTGCTCCAGCCATGGCTAGAGGGAGCCAAGGTACCATTCAGGCAGTGGCTTTGGAGGGCGCAGGCCCTGGGCCTTGGCAGCTTCCACATGGTGTTGGGCCTGCAGGTACACAGAGGCCAGGAATTGAAGTTCGGGTGCCTCTTCCTGGATTTCAGAGGATGTGTGCAGATGCCTGGATATCCAGAGATTGGCTGCAGGGTTAGGGCCCTCATGGAGAGCCTCTGCTAGGGCAGTATGGAGGGGAGATGTGAGGTTGGAACCCCTATGCAGAGTCCCCACTGAGACACTGCCTAGTAGAGCCATGGGAGAAGGGCTGCCATCCCGCAGACCCCAGAATGTGGATCTGCCAAAGGCCTGTGCAGTGTGCCTGGAAAAGCCTTAGATACTCAATGCCAGCCCATGAAATCAGTCAGGAGGGGGGCTGTACCCTGTAAAGCCAGAGGGACAGAGCTGTCCCAGATTATGAGAACTCACCTTTTGCATCGGCCTGACCTGGATGTGAGACATGGAGTCAAAGATCATTTTGGAGCTTTAAGATTTGACTGTCTCACTGAAATTCATACTTGCATGGGGCCTGTAGCCCCTTCGTTTTGGCCAATTTCCCCCATGTGGAATAGCTGTATTTACCAAATGCGTGTACCCCCACTGTATCTAGGAAGTAACTAACTTGGTTTTGATTTTACAGGCTCATAGGCACAACGGACTTGCCTTGTCTCAGATGAGACTTTGGACTGCAGACTTCTGAGTTAATGCTGAAATGAGTTAAGACTTTGGGGGAGTGTTGGGAAGAAATGATTGGTTTTGAAATGTGAGGGCATAAATTTGGGAGGGGTCAAGAGTAGAGTGATATGATCTGGCTTTTCCCCACCCAAATCTCATCTTGAATTGTAGCTCCCATAATTCCCATGTGTTGTGGGAGGGACCCGAGGGGAGGTAATCGAATCATGGGGGAAGGTCTTTCCTGTTCTTTTCTCATGATGGTGAATAAGTCTCATGAGATCTGATGGTTTTATAAAGGGGAATTCCCTTGCACACATTCTCTTGCTGCCACCATGTAAGACATGACTTTGCTCCTCATTCACCTTCCACCATGAAGTGTGAGGCTTCCCCAGACATAGGGAACTGTGAGTCAATTGAACCTCTTTTTTTTTTTTTATAGATTGCCCAGTCTCAGGTATGACTTTGTTGGCAGTGAGGGAACAGACTAATACACTGCCCAGTTGATGGCTTTCCTATAACAGACAGAGCTAATTTTACATTTAGAATCAAAGCACACAGAGTCCTGTTGAGATAGCAAACAAAACTAAGGATGATTGTTGTAACCACACAGAGTCCTGTTGAGATAGCAAACAAAACTAAGAATGATTATTGTAACCTTTTCTCACTTGGTAGAATTTAAACACAATCTTGGAAACTCCAGGAAAAATAACAAATGAAAATGTTGCTCTCAAACCTGACCCTGCATTTCTTCACAAGTAGAATAGAGTCATCCTGGAGGAGCAGCTCAGGCTTGTAAGTTGGGTAGCTGTGGGTTTGAATCCTGACTGATACTAGGCAGTTGTATAATCTTCAAGACTGTATATCTGATCTTGTTTAGCCTCGGTTTTCTTATTTGTCAAATAGAGTAACATCTACTTGCAGTGCTGCTGCAAAAATTAGAGCTAAACTGTGTCAGGTCACTATTTTTAGAATCATTACAAATCCCCAGAAGGCAAAGATGGTCCAAAGAAAGCCATTTACAGGATGCCTCAACTTGGAGTTTGTGGCTGGAATTTGGATCTAAGAGATAGGAATTATGTGTTCCCAAAAGCAGCAGATGGGCATGATAGGGCCCTAAGCAATTTTACTACGATCCTTTTGTAAATCTCTAATTGTTCTCTAAAGAGTTAACTTCAATTATCATTAGCCATCTGCTGAACCAATGGGATTTCCTCTGCAAGTGCCAGCAAGAATATTCCTGCCAAATAAAGAGAACGTTCTTTTGAAATAAAACTTGTAGAGCATAACTCACACGTAAATACTTTCAAAGTTAAGAGGAAACAGCCCGAGGCTAGAGCCACCATTAATATTCAGAGCAAAATATGCATGTTATATGACAAGAAAGAGTGAAAGATAAGCAGAGAATTACCAGTGAAGGCTACATCATCTGAGTTTGTTTCAGAGTGGCCTCTGGACGACATCATGATACCAGGGCCAGATGGGATTAAGGAAGACTATCTCCCAAGGCACCTGTTCATAAAGAGAAAAAGCAGGGTACTGTGGTCAGCCAATGGGATCAGAAAATTCAAGATACAGAACCTAGTACTTGTGCTACTCTTAGCTCATCACATAGCTACTGCCATATTGCAAAATTCACTGGAAGCAAGTGGAAAAACGACAGATGCTAAAAAAAAGGAATTTACAGAGATTTGGTGTAGCATTTTCCAAACTCGCCTAATCATATTAATCAGGCAGGGATTGTTGAAATAGAAAATTCTAGGCGCTTCCCTGGAGGTTGAGTCAGAAAGTCTGGCATGGGGCCGAGGATTTTGCATTTTTTTAAACCTTCCAGGTGATTCTTCTCATCAGGCAGGTTTGACATTGATATAGTCCAGTGGTTCTGAAAGTATTGCCCCCAGATCAGCAGCATCAGCGTTACCTGGGAACTTGTTAAAAATGCAAGTTATTAGGCCCCACTCCAGACCTATGAATTGGCGACTATGGGGTGGAGTGGGAAGAGGGGACAGCAATCTGTGTTTTAGAAGCCCTCTGGTGATTCTCATCCCTACTAAAGTTTGAGAACTACATTTGTCAAATGTGGCCCAGAGAGCTGGAAGTGGGGAGTGTAGCCACTGATTAGGAAATTCTCCCGGCCCAAATTCTCCGAGGACTACGAAGGTCATGACTTAAATCCAGATACTAACTGTTGCTTTTCCCTTGACTTCAATATCTCCTTTTCTATTTTCTAAGGAGCAGTTTAATTGTGTGTCCCTTTTAAAATTTCCCACTGATCAAGGCCAATCCCCTTTCTTCTTGATAGCAAGGATTCTTTATTATTTTCCTCCTTGATCCTCTTGCTTCTTTGCTCCCATCTTAAAGACATTGGTAGAATGACATTGGTAGTAAGGTTGGGGCTCACATTTCTGTCAAATGTCTTTTAATATTGGAATGTATCCAGAGATCTGTTATAATATTTTTTAATGGAAAGTTTTAGCAGATCTTGTCCTCTTTACCAAGCCTCACTTTTTTTTTTTTTTTCACGTTTTGGAAGGGCAAGGCAATGCTTAAAGATATTATCCGTTTTTAAAATGGTCATCATTTTGAAGGCTAGATTCTGGCATCAATGATATGCAAATATTCCCACTTAGTGTACAAAAGCAGAAATAAAAAGGGAGTCACTAATCAGCTAATGAGACAATTTTCTGGCACAACTGTGAAGAAAGTGTATTAGTGTTATTTTCTTAGTGTTGCCATCATGAAACACCACATGCTGAGTGGTTTAAGCAACAGAAATTTATTACCTCACAGTTCTGGAGGCTGGAAGTCCAGGATCAAGGTGTTGGCACTGTTGGTTTCTTCCATGAGCTGTGAGGGAAAAACCCGCTCCGTTCCTTTCTTACAGCTTCTGCTAGCAAGCTTTGGAGTTTCTTGGCTTGTGGATGCATACCCATCTATGTCTTTAGGTTCACATAGTGTTCTCCCTGAGTGTGTTTGTTCCCACTTTTTAAAGAACACCAGTCATATTGATTTAGGGGCCAATCCTACCTCATCTTAACTAATTCTATCTACAATGACCTTATTTTCAAATAAGGTCACATTAGGTACCAGGAATTAGGACTTCAACATATGAATTTGAAAGGGGGTGACAAAATCAATTTATAACAAGAAGGGTTGGTAGAGGAAGGAAACCAAATCTAAACTCCAAAATCATAAAGACCTGACATGATGTTGTCTATGGGACTTAAAGTGTTTAAAAATTGAATAAAAGTCTCAATAACACATGTCAGCCCTGGCTATAATTAAGAAATCTATAAAACATAGATGAAAAAAATTGAAGAGGGGCTGGGCACAGTGGCTCACGCCTGTAATCTCAGCACTTTGGGAAGCTGAGGCAGGCAGATCATTCGAGGTCAGGAGTTCAAAACCAACCTTGCCAATATGGTGAAACCCCATCTCTACTAAAAGTACAAAAATTAGTCAAGCCTGGTGGTGGGTGCCTGTAATCCCAGCTACTCGGGAAGCTGAGGCAGGAGAATCATAGAATCATTTGAGACGGGAGGTGGAGGTTGCAGTGAGCTGAGATCTTGCCACTGCACTCCAGCAGCCTGGGCAGCAGAGTGAGACTCCATCTCAAAAAAAAAAAAAAAAAAAAATTGAAGAGGACACAAATAAATTGAAAGATATTCTATGTTCATGGATTGGAGAAAATAATCATTAAAATTTCCATATTACCCCAATCTACAGATTCAATGCAATTCTTATCAAAATACTAGTGACATTCCTCATAGAAATAGAAAAGACAATTTTAAAATTTATACGGAACCACAGAAGACCCAGATAGCCACAGCAATTCTAAGCAAAAAAGACAAAGCTAGATGCATCACACTATCTGACTTCAAAATATACTACAAAGCTCTAGTAACCAACACAGAATAATACTGGCGTAAAAATAGACAGATAAATGGAATAGAGAACCAAGAAATAAATTCACGCATTTACAGCCAACTGATTTTTGACAAAGATGCCAAGAAAACACATTGGGGAAAGGACACTCTCTTCAATAAATTGTGCTGAAAAAAATGGATAGCCACATGCAGAAGCATGAAACTAGACCCCCATCTCTCACAATATACAAAAATCAACTCTACATGGATTAAAGACTTAAACATAAGATCCAGACTATGAAACTACTACAGCAAAAGATAGAGGAAATGCTTCATGAAACTGAACTGGGAAAGGGTTTTTTGAATAAAACTTCAAAAGCACTGGCAACAAAAGCTAAAACAGACAAATGAGATTACATAAAACTAAAAAGCTTCTGCATAGCAAAGGAAATAATCAATGAAGTGAAAAGAAAATCCACAGAATGAGAGAAATATTTGCAAACTATGTATCTGATAATAAGTTAATATCCTGATTATATAAAAAACTCAACTCAATGGCCAAAACCCAAAAAGTCAGGTAAAAAATGGCAAAATACCTGAATAGACATTTTTTCACAAGAATACATACAAATAACCAACAGATATATTAAAAAATGCAAAACTTCACTAATCACCTGAGGAATGCACATCAAAACCATAATGATATCACCTCACCGCAGTTAAAATAGCTTTTTTCAAAAAGACAAACAAATGCTGGCAAAGGAAAGGGAACTCTTACACACGATTGGCGGAAATATAAAGTAATACAGCCATTATGGAAAACAGTATAAAGGTTCCTTTAAATACTAGAAATAGACTACCATTTGATCTAGCGAGCTCATTACTGGGCATATATCAAAGAAAATGAAATCAGTGTGTTGATGATACATCTGCACACCCATGTTTATTATAGTGCTATTCACAGTAGTCGAGATACGGAATGAACCTAGATGACCATCTACAGATGAATGGATTAAAAAGTGTTATACACACACACACACACATGCACACACTCAATAGAATACCATTTAACCATAACACAGAATGAAATTTTGTCATTTGAAGCAACATATATTAAGTGAAGTAAGCTAGACACAGAAAGACAAACACTGCATAATCTCACTCATGTGAAATCTAAAAACATTGATTTCATAGAAATGGAGAGTAAAATAGTGGCTACCAAAGGCTGGAAGGGGGGACAACAAAAGGCTGATCAATTGCTACAACGTTAAATTATACAGGAAGAATAAGTTTTGGTGTTGTATTACACAATACGGTGACTGTAGAAAAATAACATTGTACTACATATTCAAGATAGCTAGAAGAGAAGATTTTGAAGGTTGTCACCATAAAGAAATGTCTAAAATGATGGATATGACAACTACTCCAATTTGATCATTACACTATGTATATGTGCCTCGAAACATCACATTTTATCCCAGAAATATGTAATATTATTGTGTCAATTATAAATTTAAAAATAAATTTTAAAAAGGAAGAGAATTCAAAAGTGGTCAGATTTCTGACCCTGTATTATCTGGAAGTTTTCCCTGCAAAAAAATAAATAGTGCAAAGTTTTTAAAGCACATGGTGGGAAAGATATTTATGTTGTTCATAATGGATTTTAAATGATCAAATTAAATGAAAGTCAAATTGCTCTATGTATACTGGAGAGGATGAACTGTTGTAGGAATGCCTGCAGTTACGTTATCAACTCAGGTTGACATCACTGCTTTGAATAGTCCGATTTCGCCCTGTAGTTTCCAAATCCGAACAATATACTCATATATACTCATTTAGGGGTTGAAGTTTGAAAGGAAATCAGATGATGCCCATTTAAAAGATGATTAAGGTTTACATAATTCTTTGGACAAGGGGACATTCGAATAGATGTATGATGTTATTACTGAAAACAGAGGGTAATGGTTGTCTCACTGTTGCCTTCTTCACTTAGACTTTCTTATTTGGAGATTTTAATTTACGATTCTCTCCTGTACAGAGACAAACCTTCACAAGAATATAACGAACAGCTTTACTTCTATTATTATTATTATTATTAAGACAGAGTCTTGTTCTGTCACCTAGGCTGGAGTGCAGTGGCAAAATCTCGGCTCACAGCAACCTCCACCTGCCTGGCTCAAGCGATTCTCCTGCCTCAACCTCCCGAGTAGCTGGGATTACAGGCATGGGCCACCACACCTGGCTAATTTTTGTATTTTTTAGTCGAGATGGGGTTTCACCATGTTGGCCAGGCTGTTCTCGAACCCCTGGCCTCAAGTGATATGCCCACTTCCGCTTCCCAAAGTGTTGGGATTACAGGTGTGAGCCACCGCGCCCAGCCTATATTTATTAATAAAAGTTTTATCTTGAGTTTGGGTCAACTGCCTCTGCTGGTCTCTTAACCCCATAGTCCAGTTGTTGGCACCAATTCATCTTGGTGCTTTGGAAGCCTCTAAAGGCAGTTCATGATCATTCAGAACATTGTTTATTGTTGTTTCTAATGCACGTATTGTTAGTCTTATCCTGACCTTTACATTGTGCCAGTAAAATTCCATTGATTGTACTTTTTCATTTCATCACTGTATTTGTGTACCCACGCCCCACTTTTTAAAGAAAAAAATCGTGTTTGAAAGACATGTACTTGTGTTCTAAGAAGTGATGCAATGTTTTTGGGAAAAAAAATGAAACTTTAAGCATATTTCTAAAGTTCTTTTTGTATCAACATTTCTTGCTGTGTTTTCCCAGTTACGGTGGTATGTGACAAACACCCGGCTGATACTAATCTGGTACACAGCCGAACAAATCATTTTCTTAAAATGGTTCCCCCAAAAGGCTAATTATAAATATAAATGCCTGTAATTACTTAGAGTACCTGTCCATATACAAATTATTATAGGAAATATAGAGGGAACTGCATTCGTATGATCCACCTAACAACATTCACGATCTCCTATAATGAATTCACACTTCAACTTCATTCAGACTTCAAAATTATACAAGAAATTAACTCTTTCTCATGGTGGAGTAGCTGCCCAAACCTGTAATGGCTCTCCTCTGCGGTGAAGTTGGAAATAGCTACTTGAGATGCCATGGACAGCCACAGTCCAGTTAAGATCAATCCCAGACTGGGTGTTGAAAAATTTCTTTAGGTCTTTCAGGTTTACATTAGGCATCTGGTCGGTTGTCTAAAAAATAAATGTATAATTGTGCATAGTGGTGGGATTAGTGGCCCTAGAATAAATTTCTGTAACGATTCCACCTTTGAATGAATGATAAAATCAAATAGGGCCAAATATATTTCAAGCAAAAAGTTCTGCTATGAGAACTAATGACCAATTTCTAGTGATATTATCAGAAGTTTTATAAATGTTTTTTTATTTCCTGTATTTCTACTGGGGAAAGAGGATAAGGGCAGGATGTATAACTCCAAGTGCTTCCAATCTCCACTAACAGAACAATATTGGATCATGCAGAGAAGGGACATGTCTCCATCTGATTTTAGTGTTTTTCTTAGTAGGATTTTTTTCCCTCTCTCCCTTCCTCCTTGTCTTCCTTCCCTTCTTCCTTTCCTCCATCTTTCTTCTCTGTCTCTCACTTTCTCTCTTTGAATACTTACTAAGTGAATAAAATCCACTTGATTGTGCATTAGTTGGGAATAAGAATCAGGTTATTTCTAGAATGATGAGAATCTATCTGATGCAAAGCGAAAAGGGAAGTAAATTTTTTAAAGTTCATAATCTATAAGTGCTTTATATCCACTGTGTCATGTAATAGCCACCACCTTTCTGTGAGATTGTTATTATAAACTTTCATTTCAGAGATAAGAAGCTTGAGGCTCATCTCTAAATTATGGCTTAATTAACTTACTTCCTCAAGACCTATAGATTCATGTGGTGTTATTAGAATTCAAACTCAAGTTTGTCTGGCTACAAATTCTGTATTTCCACTGTAAGTTTCAAAATATTTTCAATGTTTACAACTGACTGCAAATAGATTGATGTTAGAAATTATGTTAGCCATAAGAAAATAATTATAGTTTCTTAAAGAAATGATGAGACTAAAAGCTTCCTTCCCTATTCTCTTCTCTCTTTTTTCATATAGGTAGAGATTAAAATTCTCTGAAACTGTGGGTATTATTTTAGCCAGAAGACATGACAATATAGAATACCTTACTTTAATTTCATTTTCAGTAGTATATTTGTAGTTTCTTTTTTTAACCGTCATGTGTTTTTTCTTCCTTTTAGTTGTTGAATGTAGAAAACAGAATTTCAAATTCCCAACTATGTAATAACAAAAAAGAAATATTTGTATTACGTGATAGCAAAATGCCGTCAAGAGACACTATTGAATTTGCTTTCTCACACAGAGAAAACTGTAACAGTGAAAGGGGAAAAAAGGATATTAGACTTGAAATCAGAGGTACTGGTTTTGGAATACAGACTCTTCCACCTATCATATACGTGAATGTGGGTAAATGATTTAAAAGCTTTAAGCTTGAGTTCCGTCATCTGTGACAAAGATCTTAATGCCCATTTGTAGGATTGCTGTGAGGATTAATATGAGGAGACTGTGTTAAGACTCTGAACATTTTTAAGAGTAATGCCGACATACAGCACTAGTACTGCCAGTCCCCACTCCTGACCCCACAGAAGATCCTGCCAAACTATAATGGTAGTCTTTCCAGCAGATCTGGACAGCTTCACAAAATGAAGCCTCATAAAAGTCTTTTATAAAGACTGCTCCAATGGACCTGCCTAGGTTAGTGGGCCTAACACGTGGACATAATTAAACAAGATAGATCCTCTTGGCCAGCCTGGGTTCAGGTGAGAGATATCCACTGCCTTTTTCCACCTAAGGCCTAAAATACTAAGTTGGAGCTTTAGCCCTTTAACTTAATTCTTGTTAAAATGCAACTATCTTAGTGAGTGATTTCTATATACTTTCCTGGGAGCAGCGTGTGACAGAGGAGTGGGAACGGGACAGGGAAAGCATGAGTTGAATACAGAAGAGACAGAAAGGCATGTCTATGACTAGGAGATGCTTGGTAGGCAGAACCGAGGGGATGAATGACAGTGTTCCCCATTTCTAGTCTCTTCAGATTCAGCCATGCCTATGTGGTTTACCTTTTGCTACACTTTTCGTCTATTTACCATTACCCCTCACAGAAATAGCTATTTTCATTGAACATCATCTGTGGTTTAGCATCCTGCTAGGAACTTTGCATATTAAATTATAGCAAACTTACACTGTTATTACTCTTTTTCAGATGAGAAAAAGAAGACTCAGAGAGCAAGTAAGTTGCAAAGATAGTATTAAAACTTGTTGCATTTGAATCCAAATCTCTTCACTTTCTGCCAACTGTACTGTTTGTCCTATTTCCTTAAATTGAAAGTTCGTATTTTCCTTCCTATCAAGAATGTGAAGGAACCTATCCCAGTCACAAAGATTAGAATATATAGTAGCAGCAGCAACAACAACAACAACAAATCCCCAAATCTTAGCATTTAAAAATGACAAAAGGTCTTTGCCCCCATATAACATGTCTGTTGGGGATCAGCTGTGGGGACTGGGCACATTGTCCTCATCAGAGACTCAGGCTATTGGAGGCTTCAAGCATCGCTAGACTCCACAGCACACAGAAGGGAAGAATTGCATGGCAGCTCTTAAATACTGCCAGAGCGAGTATTCTGTGATGCCAACCTAAAGAATTATGGTTGTTCCTCGGTATCCACAGGGGATTAGTTACATGACCACCTCCCCCATACCAAAACCCCAGGATGCTCAAATCCCTTATATAAATTAGAGTAGTATTTGCATATAACCTATGCACATCCTCCTGCACATTTTAAATAATCTCTGGATTACTTATAATACCTAATACAATGTAAATGTTGTATAAATAGTGATTATACTGTATCGCCTTTTTATTTGTATTATTTTTATTGTCATATTGTTATTTTTTATTTTCTTTTCTCAATATTTTGATCTGTGGTTAGTTAATCTGCAGTTTGCAGAACCCCCAGATACAGAGGGCAACTGCACATTGTGGGCAAGTACAAACTTATCGTGTGCTGGAACAGAGGAGAAATGGAGGGACTTGAGAGCAGCGTTCATGTACACACCAGAATCTCAGCAGTAAAGACAGAATAACAGTGAAGAAAATAACGACAGGAGTCCTGTGTTTTAAAAAAGCAAGCTCCTCCAGCTGAGTCTGTGACTCTAATCCCTGCTTATTTTGAGCACTTTCCGTGTGTTGATTGACTTGGAAAGGTGGGAGATTCCCAGCAAGCCAGGTCATTTGGGCAAACATGGGCATATTTTTAGCAAGGCTGAACAAACTGGTTGGTCACTCGAACTACCCAATTTAGACTTATGGTAAGAATAGCACATGGTTCAGAATTGCCAAGACTGCTGCTTTAGTCAACAGAAATTTTTTCATATGCATGCTGGTAATGCAGTGCGTCTCTGGAAGAAATGCAAGAGTATTTTAACATTTGGTCCAGAAGAAATATGTAAAGGGTGTTTGTAGAATTTGGTGCCCTCCTCAGTGACATAAGGTTATGGGTTTGTGAATTGAAAATCTGTAATTTGTTCAAGTTATTAAAACACATTCTAATTCAAAATCATTAGACTGGCAAAAAACTTCCACTTTTAGGACTCTATAAAACACACATCAACCTTGAATTAACAAAGCTAGGAAGTGTGATGTGGTAGAAGGGGCTTTAAGGAAGGCAGGGTTCATAACCCCATCACGAAGTTACTTACTACAAGAACTTTAATTAATTCTGAATCTTTCAGACCATTTCTCAGCTGTTATGTGAGAATATTAATAAGTAAATGTGGCAAGTACTGTTGACTCTACCTTCAAAATGTATCTTGTACTATTCACTTCTGTCCATCTCTAAAACTCCTAATTCAGGCAAAACTAATTTCTCAGCTAGACCACCATGCCCGCTCCTAATACTTCTCCTCTTGCCCCCACCAGCCCACTCATTATTCAGCAGGCATAAGGATCTCTCCTGCCCCAGGTTCTTTGCACATGCTGTCCCACTCTTCTCCCTACCTCCTACATGCCACAGCTCTGTTTCTTCCTTTGGTTAACAGCTTAAGTACTTTCTCGAAGCGTTTTTTCTTGGTATTCCTATCTACAGTAGATTTCTCTATTATTTACTATCTCAGCTCATTTGTTTCCTTCATGGCGCCTGTCCTATTTAGTAATTTGTTTCTGTTTGTCTGTCTACCTTTTTGTTTTCTACATTAGAATATGAGTTTCCCAAGGGCAGAGACAGGCTTTGTCTTGTCTGTCCTTTAATCTACCAAGCACAGTGCGTGGCACATTGGAGGTGCTAAGGAAATATTTGTGTAATGAGTGAAGGAATTGCTGTGAGGAATATATGAGTTAATTAAGTGCATCTTTAGGTACCTGGGTAGTGCTCAGTTAATATTGTTATTCTTTTCCTTTTCTTTACCAGTGCTGCCCAATCAATCTCCTTCTTCTACTCCATATATTTCCCTGCTGAAGGTATGCTAGCATGTTTCCCCATCATATGCAAATACCCTAGAAATCTAAACTAAAAGGCAAAGATATTGAAGTACAGGGAACAGAAGAAATTGCTCTTGACTTTGATGCATTGCTCTTTTAATACATCTGTGTTTTTGTGAATTATGCACTGAAACTCTTACGTGACCTTTCCTACACCAAATTTAGAGGTTTGTAATTAGCAAACAAGTGTTTGTTTCTTATGATTTCTTTCTATAGGTTATACAGTATCTCTGTTTGTCTTGAACAATGGGTTAAAAATAATTTTAATACTTTATTATTTTATTATTCGAAAATGGGTGGAAAAATGAAGATGTAAAAATGCAGAAAGTAGTTATAAAAAGTTAGGGAAGGAACAGTAGAGTTAAGACAAAGGTAAAATTAATTAAGCATGCAATCGATGGTTAGCATTTAGTTTCTATTGGATACATTAAAATTAAACTGATTAATAGTGTCTTCATTTACAAAGGAAGCAAGAAAGTTTAAAGAATAGCATGAAATGGGCCTGGCACAGTGGATTATGCCTGTAATTCCAGCACTTTGGGAGGCCGAGGCAGGCAGATTACTTGAGGTCAGGGGCTTTAGACCAGCCTGGTCAACATGGTGAAACCCCATCTCTACAAAACAACAACAGCAACAACAAAAATGAAAATTAGCCAGGCGTGGTGGTGGGTTCCTGTAGTCCCAGCTACTCAGGAGGCAGAGGTGAGAGAATGGCTTGAACCTGGGAGGTGGAGGTTGCAGTGAGCCAAGATCATCCTGGGTGACAGAATAAGACTTTGTCTAAAAAAAAAAAAAAAAAAAAAGAAGAAGAAGAATAGCATGAAATGCTAGAATTTATTGGGTATTATATCTAAAAGGAGAGGCATATTTATGAAATTTAAATCAGTTTTAGCTCTCTGTAGAACAGAATCCCCACTCTAAAATACATTATCTCTTGCATATTTGACTTTCTTATGTTTTTAGTCTGATTTTGTTTGAAAGTAGTGGATTGCCAATACAGCTTGCTCCTTTTTCCCCTGAAAGGTGAGCAAACCCACCCTGTCATTTACTCATGAGGAACTTGTGACCCAGTGAGGTGCAGGAATTCGTCCTACTGGAATGCCTCCATTCTTTGTAATCAGTTGCCTGAATTACTTTAGAGCCTGTTTATTTTAAAGGAATCTTTCATAGCTCTGGCAAAAATTTATTTATAAATGGCTTTGAGTTTGGGGTAGAAAATATTAACTCTTAGACAGCTGATTGTTCTATATGCGCAAGAAGTAAGGCCCTCAGGATGTCCTCAACTTCGTTTTCCCCTTGGTTGGTTAATCCCTCCATATGCAATAGGTTGTTTACTTCAATCTGTTTCTCGCTGAAGACCACTGAAAGTTAGTCCATGGAGATCACACTCTGTACCTTCTGAAATAACTCTAACAAATCAAGTTTAAAATTTTCCTGACCCTTCTTCATGCCTTCCTTCACTCCTTAACTCCTGCCAGTATGTGCTGGGAATTTGCCTCTGGACTTTGCCACATTTGCTCTTTAGATTTGTTAGGTCCCACATTAACTGAACTTTGCCATATTCTTAATGTTGATCTGGATTTGCAGAGGCGGTTTTGGAGTTCTGCCCATATTCCCAGCGTCTGATCCCCAGCAAGCCTATCTCTGTTTTCCTCCACTATCCACTGCCTTACATTAAATTACCATTATGCTAGCTACATTTCAAGTTCTTGGTAGCCACATGTAACTACTGGTAATCATATTGGACAGGACAGAAAGTTGTATTGAATAGTGCTGCCCTAGAGTATCTAGACCTTCGCCTACCTGTGCTAGTGTCAGTATCTCTCTCTATAGATGAAATATCTGAGCAACACAAACTAGAATGCCTCAAGTGTTCATAAAATCATTTGGCAAGTTATGTCTCAGTAAAAATGTCCTTGATGTTGTTTTCTTTGTAGTTAATGATGCATTTCATTGCTTTCCAAACTCTTTCACAAGGCTTACAAAATCCATCACGACCTTTACCATTTGTCTGACTTCACTATTTCTCTTTCCCTTGAACTGTACTCTTTTGAACTATTTTACATTTCTTGACTCCAAGTCTAAACTTGCTACTCCTTCTGTCTAGAATATTCTTCCTTTCCTGTTCAGTGTCTCAAGTATTCTCTGGTGCTATGGGACACTTTAAGAGGAGGAGCTTAATCCCTTTGGACAACTTAGAGATGTGGAATTAATTTAATGCTGCTTGATGATTTCTATCATTCAACATCAGAAAGCAATTTAGGGCACAGGCAATGTGAAACTGCATTTTGTACACAGAAAATTATGAAATACTAAATTTCTTAAGGGAGGAGAACTTAACCTCAGAAACTTAGATTGTTCCTATTGTTTTATAAGAAACAAATCTTTTGTATATTTATCTGTAGATGTGTGTTTGGGTATGTAACTCCCTTCTGCCGCATAAACTTTTCCCAACACTCCTTTACCCCATCCCTGAAGAGACAATGGAGGAGAGAATGGAGGAGCTCTGTGAATAAAATGCAAACTGTATTTGAATCCAGTCCAATATTTAACCCAAAGAAAATATTTTAATACCAGCCAGAACTTTTGAGAAGTATGCTCTAATTCATCCTTCCTTTTTCTTTATGACATCTGTCTAGAGGGAACATTTGTGGAAGAGACTCATCCACAGAGAGAGTAGGGTTGGCAGAAGCAGTGCAGCTCACAGATAGGCTGTGGTCCTTCCTGTAAGGCAGCACCTGAGCTCTATCTAGTCAGAAACATTTAGAGAGAACAGGCTGAGTTGCAGCAGAGAATGACAAAGAGTTGGAGTATCCCCATTAAAGATACTTCCTAGTACTATTATGTTTTTGTTTGTTTGTTTGTTTTGTTTTTGTGAGATGGAGTTTCACTCTTGTTGCCCAGGCTGGAGTGCAACCGCATAATCTCAGCTCACCACAACCTCCGCCTCCTGGGTTCAAGCAGTTCTCCTGCCTCAGCCTCCCAAGTAGCTGGGATTACAGGCATGTGCCACCACACTCGGCTAATTTTGTATTTTTAGTAGAGACGGGGTTTCTCCATGTTGGTCAGGCTGGTCTTGAACTCCCAACCTCAGGTGATCCACCCACCTCGGCCTCCCAAAGTGCTGGAATTACAGGCATAAATTACCGTGCTCAGCCATATTATTATAATATCTTCAGCTAATATATTTGAATGGATGTCAAACATGGGCTGGCACTTCACCTGTATAGCTTTTTCACTGCCTTTCCCTGTTCTTCCTTTGTCTATGTTTGGGGTGCAGAGACCAGGGTAGAGATCTCTTCAGGAAATGTGTTTACTTTATGACAATAAGCTACAAGGAGCCTTTTCTGATACTTTTACTCAAGACTTGAGAATTGAACCTGATGTATATGCTTCAGACTAATAAGAAAATGAAAAGAAAATTTGTGATGTTTTAAAATACACCTATAGTTGCAATATCATCCTGAAAATGCAGTAACTATGATGATTTCCCAAATTCCATTCAATAGATCCCAATTTGACCAAGATCAGAATATTCAATTAAACTTTCAGGCACTTAAAGCAAGAACTCACAATCTTCATCAAGCCAAGAATGTACACCCATCTGAGAAACTATTCACAATTCAGATGAAATGACTCTGGTCATTTTTCTTTTCAGTTATTGCAAAATCTGCTTCACTGAAACATGCCCATCTGTTTCTGTATAATTAAAAAATATCTTGTACAAGTAATGAAGTACATGAAATCAAACACGCTTGCTAAACTAATGGCATATGGAGTTATTAGGCACGTGAGACTCAAGTCTCAGTGATTAGATTATGCCTCTCCACTTCCATTATGACTGCAAATTGGTATGCAGCCATTTTCAAATTAGTGACTGTATTAGTTAGTTCGCAGCCTGCTGTAAAGATCTGCCTGAGACTGGGTAAATTATAAAGGAAAGAAGTTTTATTGACTCACAGTTCCGCAGAGCTGGGGAAGCCTCAGGAAACTTACAATTCTAGTGGAAGGGGAAGCAAACACATCCGTATTCACATGGTGGCAGGAAGGAGAAGGGCAGAGCAAAGCAGGGTGGGGAAAAGCCCCTTATAAAACCATCAGATCTCATGAGACCTCACTCACTATCATGAGACCAGCATGGAGGTAACCACCCCCATGATTCAGTTACCTCCCACTGGGTCCCTACCATGTATAATTCAAGCAGAGATTTGGGTGGGGACACAGCCAAAGCATATCAATGGCAACATATAAAGCTCAAAGGCTCATGTCTAGTTTTGCAGAGTGTTGGTTTTATATGCTAGCAGTTACTGTCCCTATGCAGTGAAGTGTGAAACAGGCTCTTTCTAAGGCATTACAGGAAACCTCTACCATTTCATCACACTCACTATGCTAAAAGCCATGATGAAACCCATGACTGTGCTCTCTAGCACTTAATAATGTTTCGATTACTACAAATTATTTTTTTACATTTTGTTTCTTAGGATTCCCAGGCACAAACACCCATACATCCTATCAAAACAAAACAAACCATAGCACATATGTGTAAATACTTTTAGAACATGTACACATAGATAAACAAGTGTATAGAACGTAACAAAGTTTCTAAACCATATCACAGTGTTTATTTGAGTTGCCAGTACTCAACAATGATTCAAGAAATTCAGACCCCAACAGCATTAATGTCTCAGCAATGTAACCTGAAACTCAGCAAACCAAATCTACAGTAGTGGGAAAGCCTGAGTTTGTGCATTGTCCAATGTGAAGGTTAATTTGAATTATTTTTCCAGACATATGGAGCTCTCCTTTACTTTCAGAGAAAGAGAGAAAGAAAAAGTTGTTGCACACCTACTCTATTAGTCCATTTTTACACTGCTGAAAAAGACATACCCAACCAAGACTGAGAAGAAAAAGAGGTTTAATGGGACTTACAGTTCCACATGGCTGAGGAGATGTCAGAATTATGGTGGGAGCTGAAAGGCACTTCTTACATGGTGGTGGCAAGAGAAGATGAGGAGGAAGCAAAAGCAGAAACGCCTGATCAACCCATCAGATCTTGTGAGGCTTATTCACTATCATGAGACTAGCACGGGAAAGACCAGCCCCCATGATTCAATTACCTCCCACTGGGTCTCTCCCACAACATGTGGGAATTCTGGGAGATGCAATTCAAGTTGAAATTTGGGTGGGGACACAGCCAAACTGTATCACCTACTTTAGCTTAAACATGGTGTTACTCAATATATCCACAGAAGTTACCATGTTTAATTTTAACAATGACCCTGAGAGTAAGAATTTTTATCCCTATTTTTACTGATGAGGAAAACTAAGGCATAGAGCAGATCAGTGACTTCCCCAAGAACACAGTGCTGAGGCTGAGATACAAACCTAGTCCTGGAACTCTTGAGTTTATTCCTTTTCTAATGTACCATGCTATCCCAGGTCACTGAAAACCTACTTACATAGTTACTGCACCTGGAATTATATAACCCTGCTCAAGGACATGCAGGGGCAAATCAACCAGCGAAAATAAAGTATAGCAGAACCGGGAACATAAGACCTGTGAGCATGCATATCTGATTCCTGGAACGCAAATGGTCAGGACCCCAGCCAAATGAACTGAAGGTTAGTTCTGGGCCACAGTCCAATTGGAAATAGAAGTGTCAAATAGAAAACCTATAGCAGAAGTCCTGGTAGGCAAACTGTGCCAGTTGAGTGGACTATTGGAGATCACTTTGGTGTGGTGGGTCCATGAACACCCAGGGCCTACCAGATACACCAGCTTTACAGCAACGGACTAACTAATTCCAGACTCTGCAGACTGGCTTTACTATATGCCTGCCTGTTAAGTGGTGTAAGATGATTTATGCAGATTATCTCAATGAAACCTCACCACAGCAGGAGGAAGCAAGGTTATTTTATTACTTGCCATAGTTTAATATGGCAGGTTAAGTAGTGGTAAAGAGCATGCACTGTAGAACCAAGTTTCCTGGGTCTGTCTTCTGGTTCTTACCGATTCTGTTATCACCTATTTGGGGAAATTTGCTTAACTCTGTCTGTGACCCACTTCATTTGTAAACTGGGAGTGAGATAGTGCTCAAGTTTTCAGTTTCCCAGAGTATAAAGCGCTTAAAATGGGGCCTGGCTCAGGAAATTGCTAGGCAAGTGTATGATAAATAAAGGAGAAAACTAAGTAACTTGCGTAAATTCATAAAAGTGATATGTGCTGGGGCTGGGACTTAAATCCAGAGATATCTGACTCTGCAAGTGAGGGACCTCAGGGACTTCACCTCTGAGGGGACTAGGGAAAGCAGATATCAACACAATCCCAAGAATCCTCTTATTTTCTCTCTTATCCTATATTGGCTACCATTTTGATGGAAGTCATGAAGTTACTAAAAGTAATTTCAGAATCTCCTTTGCATAAGGCCCTTTCCAATGTTAGCTGTGCACTTAAAATATTTAACTTTGCATTACTGAATCCACCTCCATCTCACTTCAATACTATTTTGCATTCTCTGGTTTCTGAGGAAATCACAATAATGGGCCCTAGGCCAAAATTTTAGGTTAGAGTATGAAGAACCCTATTGAGTTGATGCACATCAGAAATGCCTTCTCCAAAATAAGAAATGTGCTTTCAATTTACATCATAAAATGAGATTTCTTAAAAAGTTAAAGGTTTTCTTGATGCACTTCCTTAAACCAGTATTTCAAAAGATAAAAACAGCTTTTCTCTGTTAAGAAGGAATGGCTGCTTTATGAGTGTTTTCTTCTTAACTTGACATGAAGCAAATTTAAGCAATGTATAGCTAGATCTGTTCAGTCTCACCAATACATGAGACAGTAAATTTTCATAAAAAAACTTTACCTGTGCCAAATCAAGTCTTATACAACCTATTAGGTTGTATAAGATCTGTTATCCCATGACTCCGAGTCCTTGGAATGCATCCCAGTTCAGTCTAGTAGAGTTACTTTCTCTGGATTTCATATGCATAGACTACACTTGGTAGACAGAGACACCGTGTGAATTCGAAAGCAGGTCTTTTCAAACAAAAGCCATGACTGACAGTTCTAAATGAGAGCAAAATCTCCCTTGTTCCTTTTCACAAAACTGCAAAGCTGTAAGAACAACACAGGCGTGTTTTGGTGCATTTTCTTGGATCAGCTTCTGTCTCACTGTTACTAGTCTCTCCAAGTTCGAAGAGGCCATGTTTAGTCTGTTTTTCAACTCAGAAAATATAAGAATTATATCATGAAGTGATGTAATATGTATAACAGTAGGGAAATTAAGCAAACATTTTGAAGTCAATCAAGCCCCTGTGGGTTCCAATAGTTCCTCAGCCACTAGCTAACTACAGGACTTTAATCAAGTTATTCAAGCTCCCCAACAGATTAGAGTAGAAACAATCTGGAGACTTGGAGGCCTCTCAGGAGGCTCCTGCACTGGTTCGGATGAGAAGTTCTCTTTAGAATGGAGATACTACAATGAAGAGGGAAAATCTACTGAGGATTTGGCCTTTGGGAAGCAAATATTCTGATTGGCTCTGGTGGCAAGGACTCAAAACCCTTTTTACCTAATTTCTCGGATGAAAATCCACTGGTTATAGAGCACGGAGTTAGTATTTCTGATGAAGAGGTAAGGCTATAAAAAGACATATCCACAAATGGCACAATAGGTAGCATTTTTCATCTTCATTCAGTCTCAGCAGAAAGTTCTTGAGCATCCACTTATTTCAGATACAGGGTTAGGCATTCAATTTGGTGCTAGGTATACATAATAAAACTTCACCAGCTCAAAGACATGCAAAGATATGCTATCCATGATTATCTGGACTTTTTGTTTCAAACAACACCAAAATTCAGATTTAAAAAGTGACATTTATTGATGAAATAACTGAAAAGTCTAGGACTTCAGAAATGGATGGACCTTGGTGCTCAAATGATGTGTGAAGAATCTGGGTTTTTCTGTCTTTTGCCCTGACTCCTTCTATACTGGTTTCATTCTCAAAAGTACTCTTTTCATGGTGGTAACTTGGCAACCAGGAGCTTCAAGCTGTTGTCTTTACTATTTGAGAAATTTCAGTGGGAAAAAAACTGCTTTGACTTCTCACAATTTCTCAGAAGTTCCAGCAAATATTGCTGATAGAGTTATTGACCTAGTTTAGGTCATATATCTCTATGTCCCTTCTTGAGCTAATTACCTTGCACTAGGCTTGACCCTAATGAACTTTATAGACTAGAATAAAGTGGCTCCAAAAAAGATGATTGAATCATTATTACTAGCATCAAGGAAGAATGACTTGAGTGATCAAAAATTACATATATCAACTATCCTATCTAATTGATTTAAGTAAGTGCTCTTTTTTATTGAAAATAACAGAAATTCATTCCAGCTTAAACCAAATGAAATTTGATATAAAAATGTCATGGAACCCAAGAGCAAGGAGTGCCATAGGCCTCATAAGGAACTGAAATGAGAAAATGAAAATTAACTGGTATTACTGCTGTCTCTCTCTCTCTCTCTCTCTCTCTCCCTTTTCACATCTGTATTTAGGATATGTCTCTGTCTTCATTCAAATATCTCTCCATCTCAATGCACATGATTACCCAACAATTCTCAGTTTCAGCCACTCAGAAGAGATCAAAATTAGTTTCCCTCACTCTCAATTCAAAATTTGTGGAAAAAAATATTATTAGTTAAACTTGTATCTACTGACCACTCTTGTCCAACCAAGTATGACATACAGACTGGGTTAAACCAACTGCTTGGTTTGGGGGTAATTCTTGGAAAAAGAAGGCTATTGTAATGTTGACAAAATACCAAAAGCAGTCCACTGCAACATCACAACCAAACTTACTGACAGAAGATCTTGTTCCTGCTATAAAATTCATCTTTATCTTCTGGACTTTAGTAAATCTGCAAAGGTATAGAAACTATACCTTTAAAAATGTCCACAAAGCAATATGAAAAATGGCAAATCAATCTCTAATAATGAAATCGTGTATCAAAATCAGACTACATGATTGTCACCCTGGCCATATATGTAAAGAAAGTAGACAACAAATAAAAACTCAAACTACTTGCTTATTTGCTTACTGGTAAGTTGCAAGTTGTGGAGAAGGAATTAATCAATTCTAATGAACATTTATCCATTTCTTATGAATTTCCAAACATATCATCAGGAGTTAAGGCAGCAGATTTGTAGACACAGTCACTTTCCCTGAAAGACTGACAGACTAGTTGAGGAGACAGACAAGTAAATCACTGATTGAAAAATAGCAAAGATAATTGATAAATGGGGTATGCTCAGGATGCTATGAAATTTCAGAGGAGAAAACATCCTGCCTCGAGGGGTATATTAGTTTACTAGGGCTGCCGTAACAAAATACCCACAGACTGGGTGACTTCATTGAAACGTATATTCCCACAGTCCTGGAGGTGAAAAGTCTAAAATCAACATGTTGGCAGGTTTAGTTTTGTTAGTGGCTTCTCTCTTTGGCTTGCAGGTGAACACCTCGTCTTTTTGTCCTGTGCCTGCACATCCCTTGTCTCTCTCTGCATGTTCAACTTTCCTTTTCTTATAAGGACACCAGTCAGATTGGATTAAGGCCCACCCTGAAGACCTAATTTAACCTAATTACTTATTTAAAGGCCCTATCTGCAAGTACAGTCACATTTTAAGATACTGAGAGTTAGGTCTTCAACACACAAATGGTGGGGTGAGGGCAGTGTGCACAATCCACCCATAACAAGAGAAATTTTCCAGAGTAGAGATGCTTGACCCAGCCTTAAAGAAGAGGGCATAACCCTGTGGATAGAACAGCAGAAACAAAGGTATAAATGCAAGAGTGAGCATTGCTTGTCTATGGAATTTTAAATAGTCTGGTAAGGCTGGAGCTTAGGATACAAATGAGGATATGAAAATTGGTAAAACATGAAGTTGGAAAGGTAATTAAGGATTGAATTATACAAAGTTTTGTATTCAGATGGGCTAAATTATGGTTAAAAAATGCCTCAAGATATAATAGCACAGAAACAACAAAAGTTTATTTCTCTCTCAAGGAATAGTTCAGGGTTGGTGCTACAGGTCCACCAGCAACTCTCTTCTACAAAGTGATTCCTGGATCAGACTCCGTTCATCTCAAGGCTCTCATCTGTATGATCGTGCCTGGGTGGCTGTGCCCAAGACTTTCACTTTAAGGTCTGAACCAGTAAGTGGCACACTTCACTCCTGCTGTCCTGCCATTGCTGAGAACTATTCACATGACCTCTCCTGGTTGCTGGGTTATGGGCATTGTAACACAAGGGGGTTGGCTGGATAACCCTTTCCCAGCTGTAATTCTATTCTTATGAAAAGACAGAAAGGCATTTTGTACATAGGAGCTGTCATCATCACAGTCTTGTAAGTCATAGTAAGGAGTTTGGGTTCTTATAAATTTGAGGAATTTTAAGGAGGACAGTCGTGATTAAATTTTAATTTTAAAATGTAATGCTAGTAGCAATTTAAAGAAAGAATTTGTGAGGCAATGTCAGAAGCACAGATATAATATTGAGGAAGCTGTTTCAATAATTCTGGCAAGTGATTCTGAATTAAGGCAGTGCTAGGAGGAGTGGATAAGACAAAACAGATTCCAGTGATATTTTAGAAATAGACTCATCATGACTCCTGACTGATTTCTTTTGAGAAGGGAGGAAGAGGAAAATTCTAGTAACTCTTAATTCCTGGCTTGGGTGAATGATGAGATTTTGGTAACATTAAATGAGGAGGAGAGGGCTTGGGAAAGGCTCAGTTAAAAACATACTAAGGTTTGAGATATCTGTGGAATATCAAAGCAGAGGTATCCAGTAAGTCATACACATAAGACATATTTTCAGAGGCTGAAAAACTACATTTCATGGTTATTATAATAGTGACAAAATGTAATTGGAATCACATGGAGATGAGGTCAACTATAGTAATCATAGATTTATATAATGACATAAGAATGGTGATTTCCAATGTTCATTTTATGCCCAAACAAAAAAGGTCTTAGGCAAAACAGAAGAGTTTAAATACTACCAAATTATGAAAGCAGTGGTTTAGCCATTTTATAAGTATTCAATGGCAAAAAAAACAAAAATTTCCCCTTAAAATTCAGAGATTCAAATTCTATATAAAGATAATCATAAAACAGAAAATCATTACAAGTTAGAGGAGTTTTTGAACTTGACAACTCTTTATATATGAGTATTTCATTAGATATGCACTGTCATTGAAGTAGACATTTAATTAATAACCCTATGCTCTAGCAAGTATCTATCAAGTATGTTGAAAAAACAAGAAGCAACCAATTTTATTCTTCCATCTGTCTTGCTGGCAAATAACTCACTCCCTTCTGGAAATGCTGAATCATTTATCTTTACGTTTTTATTAACCTGCTCATTTTGTAGGATAGGCTCAAGATAGTTACTACTAAATTAAAGATGATCATGTGACCATGAGTTGGAAACATGCATCTAAGACCCAAATGCAAGATCCTATAACATGACTGTTAAGAAAATGACAAACAAACAACTAAGTAATACCCAGATGGTATGGTTTGTCTGTGTCCCCACTCAAATATCAACTTGAATTGTATCTCCCAGAATTCCCACGTGTTGTGGGAGGGAGCCAGGGGGAGGTAATTGAATCATGGGGCAAGTTTTTCTGGTGCTATTCTCATGATGGTAAATAAGTCTCACAAGATCTGATGGGTTTATCAGTGGCTTCTGCTTTTGCTTATTCCTCATTTTTCTCTTCCTGCCACCATGTAAGAAATGTCTTTCACCTCCTGCCATGATTCCAAGGCCTCCCCAGCCATGTGGAACTGTAAGTCAAATTAAACCTCTTTTTCTTCCCAGTCTCAGGTATGTCTGTATCAGCAGCATAAAAACAGACTAATACAGTAAAGTGGTACCAGTAGAGTGGGGCATTGCTGAAAAGATACTCAAAAATGTGGAAGCAACTTTGGAACTAGGTAACAGGCAGAGATTGGAACAGTTTGGAGGACTCAGAAGAAGTCAGAAAAATGTGGGAAAGTTTGGAACTTCATAGAGACTTGTTGGATGGCTTTGCCCCAAATGCTGGTAGCAATATGGAAAATAAGGTCCAGGCTGAGGTGGTCTCAGGTGGAGGTGAGGAAGTTTTTGGGAACTGGAGTAAAGGCGACTCTTGTTATGTTTTAGCAAAGAAACTGGTGGCATTTTTCCCCTGCCCTAGGGATTTGTGAAACTTTGAACTTGAGAAAGGTGACTTAGGGTATCTGGCAGAAGAAATTTCTAAGCATCAAAGCATTCAAGAGGTGACTTGGACACTGTTAAAAGCCATTCAGTTATATAAGAGAAGCAGAGCTTAAAAGTTTGGAAAATTTGCAGCCTGACTATGTGATAGAAAAGAAAAATCCATTTTCTGGAGAGAAATTCAAGCCAGCTAGATAAGTTTGCATAAGTAGCAAGGAGCCAAATGTTAATCCCCAAGACAATGGGGGAAAATGTCTTCAGGCCATGTGAGAGATCTTCATGGCAGCCCCTCCTATCACAGGCCCAGAGGCCCAGGAGGAAAAACTGATTTCATCGGCCGGGCCCACAGTCCCTGTGTTGTGTGCAGCCTAGGGACTTGGTGTCCTGTGTCCCAGCCACTCCAGCTGTGGATAAAAGGGGCCAATGTACAGCTCAGTCTGTGGCTTCAGAGGGTGGAAGCCCTAAGCCTTGGCAGCTTCCATGTGGTGTTGAGCCTCTGGGTGCACAGAAGTCAAGAACTGAGGTTTGGGAACCTCCACCTAGATTTCAGAGGATGTATGGAAATGCCTGGATGCCCAGGCAAAAGTTTGCTGCAGGGGTGGAGCCCTGATGGAGAACCTCTACTAGGGAAGTGCAGAAGGGAAATGTGGGGTCAGAGCCCCCACACAGGGGCCCTACTGGGGCACTGCGTAGTGGAGCTGTGAGAAGAGGGCCACCTTCCTCCAGACCCCAGAATGGTAGACCCACCGACAGCTTGCACCATGGTCCTGGAAAAGCTGCAGACACTCAACGCTAGCTCATGAAAGCAGCTGGGAGGGAGGCTGTACCCTGTAAAGCCACAGAAGTGGAGCTGCCCAAGACCATGGGAACTTACCTCTTGCATCAGCCTCACCTGGATGTGGGACATGGAGTCAAAGGAGATCATTTTGGAGCTTTAAAATTTGACTGCCCCACTGGATTTTGGACTTGCACGGTTCCTGAAACTCCTTTGTTTGGGCCAATTTCTCCCATTTGGAATGGCTGTATTTACCTAATACTTGTACCCCTCTTGTATCTAGGAAGTAACTAGTTGCCTTTGGTTTTACAGGCTCATAGGTGGAAGGGACTTGTCTCAGATGAGACTTTGAATTGTGGACTTTTGGGTTAATGCTGAAATGAGTTAAGACTTTGGGGGACAGTTGGGAAGGCATGATTAGTTTTGAAATGTGAGGACATGAGATTTGGAGGGGCTGGGGTGGAGTTTTCCATATGGTTTGGCCATGTCCCTACCTAAATCTCGACTTGTATCTCCCAGAATTCCCACCTGCTGTGGAATGAGCCTAATGGGAGATAATTGAATCATGGGGGCTGGTCTTTCCTGTGCTATTCTTGTGATAGCGAATAAATCTCATGAGATCTGATGGGTTTATCAGGGGTTTCCACTTTTGCTTCTTCCTCATTTTTCTCTTGCTGCCGCCATGTAAGAAGTGCCTTTCACCTCCTGCCATGATTTTGAAGCCTCCCCAGCCATGTGCAACCATAAGTCCAATTAAACCACCTTTCTTCCCAGTCTCAGGTATGTCTTTATCAGCAGCCTGAAAACAGACTAATACACCAGATGTTTGAAAATATTTGAAATTTCTTAGATAATATTAATGAATTCAGGAAATGAAAATGGAAAATGTTTTTTTAAGATACAGCATTATCATTGAGTACTTTCCAAAATATTTAAATTCTTTTTCAGTGAGAAACATTATAGTAAATTTTATAAATCATTATAATTTTAGTAAAGGTAACTTACAAATTATATTTGAGTTCATTGTACTGAAAAACTCCATAGTGATTTGATTTTTCCCTGTCTAGTCTGGTACTCAGGCTCAAGTGTGATGTTTGGGTATTGACCCTTGGGCACTGAATTTGATGTATTAGCTTCCTCTTCTAAGTTTTGATTTTCTATTTTTATTTCTATAGCATGAAGCTTTTAAAATAAGACTTTTGCTAAAATTGACATTGACACCCACACCCCCCAACCCCGCCAAAACACACACTCTGTTCTTTAAAGAGGAGAGTGTAAACAGTATTTCAAAATAGACATCTTATAATTTGGACTGTAGAGTCTTTCAGTTATAGAATTTGAGTTTGACTCCAAAATGTCATATTTCATCTCAAAATAAAGGCCAATACTCTAAATAAGAACTAACTCTTACCCGTTTGGTGGGAGTCAAACTATAAAACTACCTTTCTTTTTTTTAATAAAAGTGAAAGATGCTTAAAAGCAAAATGAGACAATTGCTTCAGATGATGCGTAAACATAATCAACAATGATTAACTTTTATTTCTTTAAAAGGGTACTTTATTTTCATGTTTAATATTTAATTAACCATTAAATAAATGGTTGTAAGATGATAAAGAAACAGTATGCTTTTAAAAGGGATTTAGAGAGTCACTATACTACATAGATAGATTTTCTATGTGAGAGTGACCACTTCAAATGATGAACTCACAAGTTTCCTTGGGACTAATGATACCTAAAAGGCAGTTTCAAGTACATCCAAATTCCAAATTCTCAGGATCTTCTTCACCTAACTATTCCTTTTGATTTTCCTCAGGGATTTATCTTGGTCCACTTCGCATAGTGTACTTTATGGATTCTGTGGCTTAAATTCATGTCCACATGCTGATGATTCCCAAGTCTCTATCCTGTTCAGACCTCCCACCTGCACATCCAACAGCTGGCTGGACATCATATTCAATTTAACCCCACACCTAGTGCCCACCAAATAAATGATGTCCATTAAATGGTTTATTGAGATTGTTAAATGCTTTACAAAAACACTGGATTATAGACATCTTTGGCAACACAAAATAAAAACTACATCAGCTGACAGCAATTTTCATCCCAAATTTCCAACTGCCACAAGTAATTTCCACCTGTTATCCCTTCCTCACCCAAAATTCACTATGCTTATAATCACAACATTCCCCTCTATCTTACTCCGAGACAAATTTCTAGATCTTATCCTAATTTCCTCGTGTCTTTAAATGGCACCAACCTTGTTTTGGGCCAAAGGAGCCCTATTCAAGTGTACAAGTTGGGAAAAATGTATTTTGGGCAGGAACTTCTTCCCCTTTTAGATGCTTTTTTTTCTGCTCTTGTCCCTTCATTCCCTCCCCCGCTACTGAAATATTGCTTTCAGCCAGTTGTCAATTTCCTTCTTTACTGGATTTTAACTGATACAGTATTTACTCTCCTAGGGAACTGACGAAAAAAACTCAAAAGAATGACTCTGCAATGGTGAAATTTTAAGCATTATGCTAAAGATAAAGCAGATATACTTGGGGGGTGAGGTCTTTCCTGATACCTTCCAAATAATAGAGATTCCACTACAGAGAAGTATGAATTTACAGTGAAGAACACCTAAAAGTTATCTAAGCCACCTTTGTTCTCTTGTGTTACATAGTCTTACCACCAACTTCCTAAAATCCTGTTTTATTTATGTTTCTGTCCAGTTCAAGAACATACAAAGCCTCTTCCATTTTGTAGGCCATTGCAATTTAAAATGTCTGTCAGATCCTCAGTCTGATCTTCCCTTTACAGTCATTTTTTTTCTTCACTATGTAAAGTCTCCAGACTTTACACTTTTTGACTTTTAGAATTGTACTATTCTGCATTCTATACTTGTTAGTTAAATTGTTTCATTAAATGATGAAATAATAACTGGAATAATTAATGAATAAAACATGGCTATGCCTGCTCCCTGCATGCCACTACTACTCTCACTCCAGCCCCTACACTTTTGTGTGTGCTATTCCTCACACCTGGAAAGTGCACTTTCTACCTCTGCAACTATGGCTGTAGTGTGCACTAAAATCACCTGGGGGGCTTGGCAGAGCACACAGTGCTTGGTCTCATCCTAGGCTGGAGCCCAAGGCTTTGCATTCAAGCAAGTTCCCAACAGAGGTTAATGATGCTTATCCAAGGACCACACTTTGAAAACACAGTTTAGAGGTCATATTATCTAGAATTCTTAGATCCACTTTGTGTTATTTCACATGAATTTTTGTGATGTCCTTTTTTCATACTAGAAGCTTTTCATACTTCTAGAAACTCGTTAAGTATTGGTCCATTCTCCAAAAACTTGGTGCTCTCACAGCATTAGTCCTAACCATGCTGAACTTTTTACCTTCCTCTGAAAAGACCATGCATTTTTGTAATTTCCTGCTATTCCCTTTTCCCAGCTTACTTCCCATTCCTTTCATCTTGGTAAAATCCAAGACCTAGTTCTACTGGCCTCTCTTTTACCAAGACTCCTTCAAATTTCTTGGAAATCTCCACCGATCCCCATCTCTTTGATCCCATGGATCTCTGTACTTGTCAAGACCACTGAGAATATCTTTGCATGCATATTCTGAATGCTTAAAAGGCAGAAAGCAGAATATATATAATATACATATGTATATATATATATTTGTATCCTTAGTACCAACACAATGCCTCAACAGAAGTATTTTTAAAGTATCCCAATTATTTGTAAAATATTGTGTTAAGTAAAAGCAAAAATAAACAATAAAAGCAAACCAAAATATTGCAAAAGGAACATGAACTTACATACTGAGTTGTCATGCAGAATATTGAAAATCAGACCAATTTAGGTAAACTCTCCCAATAAGGCACAACCTCAGCTTTTATTCATGGCCAAAACATGCTAGATAGTATATTGATATATTTATTGCTATCTCTATATATAAATAAAAACTGAGAAGAAAGAGTAGGCAGAAGGAAGGAAGAAATACCTCTGTTTAGTCTAAATAATACTGACTAGATGAAAATTAGAGGAGGTTAAATAATATTTAGGTTTGCTTGTATATTATAAATGTATAGGAAAAAAGCATTGCTGATGTCATTGACAATGAGAACTTTCTGAAAATAGCTCCTATGACCTCTTATGAATTATTTCTGACTTCAATGTGCTTCTTCCCAAACATAGATTTGATTCTTTGCCTCAAGTCCACTAGATACTTTCTTGCACTTGACTTTAGGATCAAGGCATCTTGGTGGGCTCACTGTGGACTGACTTCTCTTTTTCTATCTCCGGAATATAAACCACATGTAACTTCAACAATGCTTTGTACAAAATGGGTCTGTTTAGAGCTGGTGATCAACATTTATCCTGAAGGGCCAAAAGGGAAAGTTTAGAGCTGCTAGGTTAAACAAGGTCAATTTGAGGAAGTAATCATTTTGACGGCTGACATTATGTCTTGTAATAAACTTGGCCAACTGTTTTTTGTGGAAATTTTATTGTTTCTGTTGTTATGGCTGCTTCTGTCAGGGAAGGGATCTGGACAGTGTTTTAGAAAGCATGCTTTTCATAATTGAAATGATAAATCATCTTATGTAACTATCACACTCATTTATATCTTCACATTGAGGTAGGCAAATCTCTGGAAAGTAATGTTGTGTGTGTGGCCTGTATTTATGTATCAATGGAGACATCGTAATTTTCCCCACAGTTGATCCATGAGTATATTTATAGTTTAGTATTTTTAAATCTACGTTAGTGATGGACAGGCCACTTTCACTGATATGGAAACTATGCAGTGAGAAACTGAGTTTCCCAAGCACAGAGTTAATGAGAAACTACAGAGTCAGAGGATATAGAAGATTAAAATAAGCTAGTGTTGCCAAACTAAGTTTCCTTAGCAGAAGTAGCTGAATTCCTGAAAGGGAGCCAGTCACTTTGAGACATGTGTTTTATTTATGCTGAGGCATCTTCGTGATGATGCATATTACTCATGTGTATAGTCAGAGACACATGACTGTGAAAAAAAAAAAAAGGAACAATATGCGGTAGCCTAATGTTGTTGGGTGATATGTCAAAGTCTTGGTTGGAGTTGTTGGTTGAGATTATTTTGCCTTGTAGGTAGTTTATTATGTGCTCTAATTTGTTCCCTTTTCCAGGTAATTATGAGTTTAGTTTTCTAATTTTTGGTTTATAATATTGTCAAGATAATTAAATAAGAATATATTGTGAAGAGATTAGCACAAGACTGGCATATGTACATTGTCAATAAATGGAGCTATTATTATAATTGTGAGAAAAATGAGATATTTGAAGATTTTATTTTCAGGGACAGGAGCCATCCTATTCTTCCATGTGCATATTTACTTCAGCACTTAGAGCATACTTCAACTTTTCAATCAATTTCCATGAAAGAGTCTGCCTCACCTATTTCCAATGGCTAGCAGTATTGTCACCATTTGGGGGGTAGGGTAGCAAATTAAAAAGTTAATGTTTCTCCAATTTCTGAGTTAAAAAAACTTCCATCACCCCTTCCAAAGTCATTATTTCTAAGGATAGCTAGGCACTGGAAGAAAAAGTATAGAGTGACTCTAGTTGTTAAAACTAGGTGATTATAACTGCTTTCACTCCCAGTGTTTGCCGAAGGACAAATTGTTGCCAACAGATGAACAAAGAAAAGGGTCTTCTGCTTCTGAAGTAGTCACTTTCTCCTTTCATGTTCCCAGCAACTGTTTATTTGGTACCTCCTATGCGCTGAGCCTAGGCAAATAAAAATGAATCTGAGCTCATCTCTGTGCTTCATAAAAACTTTGCATTGTTTAATGATGTTTATTTGGGGAAAATATTTGGGAAATATATTAAATGATATCAGCAAACATTAAGGAGAACTTACTTTTAACAAAGCACAGTGACTTTGAGGGAAAAGATAATAAAAGAAGGTATGATCTTTTTTATGATCTTTTTAGGATAGGGTAGAGGAAATGGAATTAAATCTAGGAAACTCAGTGATAGCAGTCAGTCACAAGCAAGAAATAAAGTGTTATGAGAACTCAGAGAGGACAGAGTTTATTCCTGTCTTAGATGAATCTGCAAGACTTCAGAGAGGCAAGGGAAACTAAGTCTTAAAGAATAACAACTTCATTCACTCTTCAATCAAGCAATTATTAAGCCATTACTAAATACCAGGTATTACTTTATACAAATAAGTAAGATACAGAGGAGACACAGCTCTGCCTTTAGGAGCTCATGGTCTAGTTATAGAAGAGACAGGTATATAATTAAATAATTATAACACAATAGACATAATATTAAAATGTAACATGATACTGATATAATTTAGTATAGTTACTGAGAGAACCCCTGACTCTGCCTTCAGTCTACAGTTGTGTGTATGTGTGCGTTCATGTGTATGTTTTTGTATCTCTATGTGTATATGTGTACAGAAGGGAAATTTAGGAAGTCTTTCCAGAGGAGACATTTGAACTAAGTCTTGAGGAAGGGTAGAATTCAGCAAGCTTCCCTGAGAATTGGGGGCATAGTTGAAAGAGAGAGGTGATATGGTTTGGCTCTGTGTCCCCATCCAAATCGCATCTTGACTTGTACTCCCATAATTCCCACGTGTTGTGGGAGGGACCAGGTGGGAGATAATATATATTATAGGTGCAGTTTCCCCCATACTGCTCTCCTGGCAGTGAATAAGTCTCATAAGATCTGATGGTTTTATCAGGGGTTTTTGCTTTTGCATCTTCCTCATTTTCTCTTGCCGCCACCATGTAAGAAACACATTTCACCTCCTGTCATGATTCTGAGGCCTCCTCAGCCATGTGGAACTGTAAATCCAATTAAACCTCTTTTTCTTCCCAGTCTCAGATATGTCTTTATCAACAGCATGAAAATTGACTAATACAGTAAATTGGTACCAGTAGAGTGTGGTATTGCTGAAAAGATACCCAAAAATGTGGAAGCAACTTTGGAACTGGGTTACAGGCAAAGGTTGGAACAGTTTGGAGGGCTCAGAAGAAGACAGGCAAATGTGGGAAAGTTTGGAACCTCCTAGAGACTTAATGAATGGCTTTGACAAAAATGCTGATAGTGATATGAATGATAAGGTCCAGGCTGATGTGGTCTCATGGAGATGAGGAACTTGTTGGGAACTGCAGTAAAGGTGATCCTTGTCACGTTTTAGCAAAGAAACTGGTGGCACTTTGCCCCTGCCCTAGAGATTTGTGGAACTTTGAACTTGAGAGAGATGATTTAAGGTATCTGGTGGAAGAAATTTCTAAGCAGCAAAGCATTCAAGACATGACTTGGGTGCTGTTTAAAGCATTCTGTTTTAAAAGGGAAACAGGGCATAAAAGTTCAGAAAAGTTGCAGCCTGACAAAGCAGTAGAAAAGAAAAACCCGGTTTCTGAGGAGAAATTCAAGCTGGCTGCAGAAATTTGTATAAGTAGCAAGGAGCTGAATGTTAATCCTCAAGACAATGGGGAAAATGTACCCAGGGCATGTCACAGGTCTTTGTGGCAGCCCCTCCCATCACAGACCAGGAAGCCTAGGAGGAAAAAACGGTTTTGTGGGCCAGGGTCAGGGTTCCCACGCTGTGGCCAGCCCAGGAACTTGGTGCCCTGCATCCGAGCCATTCCAGCCATTGCTAAAAGGGGCCAACATACAGCTTGGCCCATGGTTTCAGGTGGTGCAAGCCCCAAACCTTGGCAGCTTCCACGTGGTGTTGAACCTGCAGGTGCACCGAAGTCAGGAATTCAGGTTTGAGAACCTCCACCTAGATTTCAGAGGATATATAGAGATGCCTGGATGCCCAGGCCAAAGTTTGCTGCAGGGGCCGGGCCCTCATGGAGAGCCTTTGTTAGGGCAGTGCAGAAGTGAAATGTGGAGTCTGAGCCCCCACACAGAGTCCCTACTGGGGCACTGCCTGGCGGAGTTGTGAGAGGGCAGCTGTCCTCCAGACCCCAGAATGGTAAATCCACTGACAGCTTGGACTGTGCACCTGGAAAAGATGCAGACATTCAATACCAGCCTGTGACAGCAGCCAGGAGGGGGACTGTACCCTGCAAAGCCACAGGGGCAGAGCTGCCCAAGACCATGGGAACCCAACTCTTGCATCAGGGTGACCTGGATGCTAGACATAGAGTGAAAGGAGATCATTTGGAGCTTTAAAATTTGACTGCCCTGCTGATTTCAGACTTGCATGGGCCCTGAAACCCCTTTGTTTTTGCTAATTTCTCCCATTTGGAATGGCTGTATTTACCCAATACCTATATCCCCATTGTATCTAGGAAGTAACTAGCTTGCTTTTGATTTTACAGGCTTGTAGGCTGAAGGTGCTTGCCTTGTCTTAGATGAAACTTTGGACTGTGGACTTTTGGGTTAATGCTGAAATGGGTTAAGACTTAGGGGAACTGTTGGGAAGGCATGATTGGTTCTGAAATGTGAGAACATGAGATTTGGAGGGGCCAGGGGAGGAATGATATGGTTTGGCTCTTTGTCCCCACCTAAATCTCATATTTAATTGTACTCCCATAATTCCCATGTTCTGTGGGAGGGACCAGGTGAGAAAATTTGAACCATGGAGCAGTTTCCCTCATGCTGTTCTCGTGGTAATGAATAAGTATCATGAGATCTGATGGGTTTATCAGTGGTTTCTGCTTTTGTACCTTCCTCGTTTTCTCTTGCCACTGCCACGTAAGAAGTGCCTTTTGCCTCCCATTGTGATTCTGAGGCCCCCCTAACCATGTGAAACTGTAAGTCCAATTAAACCTCTTTTTCTTCCCAGTCTCAGGTATGTCTTTATCGGCAGCACATAAATGGACTAACACAAGAGGAAACCAAATTTTCTCAGGAAACTGGAAAGAATGTGAGTGTATGAGTAAGTGTAGGGAGATGGAGAGTGAGACCTGGGAGTGGGAATTATAATGTCAATTATGATTTAGATATGAGGGAGAAGAAACTAAAACTCAGGTAAAGACAAGATCATAACAGGCTTTGTACAGAACAGCAGGGAATTTTTGAGGTGGTTGTGCTTAGCCACAGGGTGACCGAGCCCTACCATTGGGGAGTCGGGGTCAGTAGGACAGAGTCTGCTTTACCCATGCCCCAGCGTCAGTCACCTCGTTTCCAGTCCCACACAGCTGTGTTGCAAATATATGACCTCAATTTTAGGAGCCATGAAGCCAAAATCTATCGTTATTGTTTGAAATACTTTGGGAACATGAAATAACACTTTACTTAGTTTGGAACTAATTAAGCTTCACCTTTTGATATAAGTGTAATTTAGCCTGTTAGCTTCATCTTTTGATATAAATGTAATTTAGGTCTGAAAATCAAGAGACATAAAACAGAGCAATATAAGGGGAAGCATTTTTAAGCTGATAAGAGATCTTATATTTTTTGAGTAATATAGTTCAGAATGGTTTCTTCTACCCTGAGTTACTCAGAATAATTTCCTTTGTTCTTGAAACAGAATATTTGTCCATATTTCATTTCCGTTTAACTCATTTATCTCTCTCACTGTAGAGGTTTCCCTGCAAATACTTTTTCTCCACTGGAGGCTTTGGGAATAAATAAAACATTGGAGGTAAAATTGCAAGTTAAAACTATTGTTTATTTCTCCATCGTTCATCAGTAACTTAAAGGGTAACAGAGATAAGAGCTGTTCCTTGGGAACTTCTGGGAATTTGGTAGGGGGTTATCTTTTCACCTGTTTTCCAGCTCATGAATGTAAACACTGCTCAGAGAGACCTGTTTTAGGGTAAAAGCAATGTCATTTTGTACACAGAGTGCTGTGTATTACAGAGTATTTGATTAACCAGGGCGACCAGTAACAAAGTTAATTATTTAGTCAATATTTTACTAAGTGTTTCAGTCATTACCCATTTTATTTTTAGGTACTTTATTTTTCTATTCTCTCCATCTACACATCTGATGTTTTACATGAATGTATTTAAATTATGAAATCAACTGCAAAAGCTAGTCACAAGATTTTAAGATTAGCCCAATAACCAAGATGTTACTGCTGAATGATAGACAAGAACTCCACAGTTTTTACAGTTTGAAGGTAAATGGGGAAAACCCTTTTGAGGGTTAATGTCATAGGAAAAGTGCGGAATCAAAACAGCTGTATTTATTCGTCTTTAGAGCTACTTTATTTCATAACTTTGGATTAGTCATTTAAAAATGCCACAGAAGTCATATGTTTTCTATGACAGAAGAGAATATGGCCGGGCACGGTGGCTCATGCTTGTAATCCCAGCACTTTGGGAGGCCGAGGCAGGCGGATCACAAGGTCAGGAGATCGAGACCACGGTGAAACCCCGTCTCTACTAAAAAATACAAAAAATTAGCCGGGCGTGGTGGCGGGCGCCTGTAGTCCCAGCTACTTGGGAGGCTGAGGCAGGAGAATGGCGTGAACCCGGGAGGCGGAGCTTGCAGTGAGCCGAGATGGCGCCACTGCACTCCAGCCTGGGCGACAGAGCAAGACTCCTTCTCAAAAAAAAAAGAAGAGAATAATACACACAAGGTCAATGTACAAAACTCTAGTTTGCAGCTCTCCTGAGAAACAGAGTTCTGAAAAATCTCTGATCTGGAGGACTTAGTTCAAAGTAACAGCAGAAATTTTGTTTAAGTCAAGTGTTAGATTTGAGTTCCCTAGTTCCTGGGTTGTGAATATGTGTATTTATATATATGTGTGTGTGTGTGTATATATATATAGTATGTGTGTATATATATATATATAGTATGTGCATGTATGTATATATATATATTATATATTATATATATAATATTATTATATATAATATATAAAATATATTATATATATTATATATAATATATAATATATATATATATATTGTGTGTGTGTGTGTGTGTGTGTGTGTGTGTGTGTATCTGTAAATTCCTAGGGTGGAAAAACAGGCTAATGAAGCAATGTGAATTTCTGAGATTTTCTACTGAGTAGTTGTTTTTAAATTATAATTATTAGTAATGCATGGTAATTGTAGCAAGTCAAACAATACAGAAGCATCTGAAGAAAAATATTTAAGTTTCTCCGGTTTCCAATTCCTTTTCCCAAGAATAGAAAGTCTCTTGTGCATATCCTTCATTTTTTGTTTTGTTTTGTTTTGAGACGGGGTTTCGTTCTGTCACCCAGGCTAAAGTGCAGTGGCACTGTCATGGCTCAATGCAGCCTTAGTCTCTCAGGCTCAAGTGATCCTGCAACCTTAATCCCCTGAGTAGCTGTGACTATAAGCACATGCCACCATGCCTGGATAATTTTTTATTTTTTGTATAGATGGGGGTCTCACTATATTGCCCATGCTGGTCTCAAACTCCTGGGCTGAAGTGATCTTTACCCTTTGGCTCCCAAAGAGTTGGGATTGTAAGCATGAGCCACTTTGCCCAGCTTCCTCTTCACTTCTTCTCCCCCACCCAGTTTTTTTTTGTAATCAAAGGTATTTTAACCTCATTAACATGATTTATAATTTGGAATTTCTATACAAGGCAGTAGTTTTCAGCCCTACTGATATCTCTTACACACATTTATGTATACATATATATAAATATATACATGATGAATGGATTTCTTCGTTGTTAACAGAAATGTTTCATAATTTATTTTTAAAGCCATAATCTTTAAACAGTACTTAATTTACATAGTACCTGGTAGATAAAAGTTGCTCAGTATTTGTGGAATGAAAAATAATATCCATCTAACCATTAGAATTAGCTCTAGCACACTCCAAGGCACAACTTAAAAATCATTAGATCAGTGTGTAGGGTAAATACAAGAAGCTAAGGTGCTTAGTTTAGAGGTTTGGGTTTTGCATAGCCCCTCTGTGTTTCAGTTACAATTTCTATTTTACTTGATGTATCTGGGACAGTTAATGTCATTGACCACTTGGCTTTTTCATATTTTCCTGTTCTCTTCTACCCCCCTGAGAGTTTCTCCAGAGTCTCCTTTATGGTGAATGACCTCTAGGAATCCAGCATAACTCTCTTCTCCTTTTTTACTTGATATGCTCTTTTTTGAATGATCTCATCTACTTCTGTGGTCTTAGTTACTGATGTGTTGATGATATTTAGATCTTTATTTCCAGAGCCTGCCATTCTCCTGAGATCCAGAAAATATTTCTAAATGTGGCTGAACAAGTTCGTTTTTATGTTATGCAGATGCTTCAAACTCTCCGATATATAATGCTGTCCTCTCTATCATGGTATTCCATAGGTATGCTTTCTTTTTACTGTCTTCTCTATTTTAGAAAATGGCATTGGTTGTTCAAGCTAGAAAATTAAAAGTCATCTTAAACAATTGTCACTTCTCTTACATATCATCAACTCCCGTAGGTTCTATCTCTTAAATAGTTCTTAAATACTCCACCTCATATAATTTGTCCCTACAACCACTATGTTGGGTCAGAACCTCAACATCTCTCACATGGATTGTCTCTCCTCTACAATGTTGATAAAAATATTTTCTTTTTAAAACAGAAATATGAGCATTTTATTTCCCTACTAGAACAGTATCAGTGACGTCCTTTGCCTAATTTGGTAGTCTCTGTGTAGCCCCACGGGATACATTGTGGTTCGAAAATGCAATATTGAGATTTCTACTTACATTCACTCTTTTTTAGTGCAATATTTAATATTCACTAAAGAATGTAACATATATTTTATAAAGTTCAATAATGAAATGAATGTCTATGAAACCACTACTGACTTCCATCCTAGAACATTGCCAGAGCTGTTTCATCTACCTTCACTTTTACCTCTCTCCTCCTCTTGCTTCCACTAACAAAGCTCCACTTAAGGTAAATTTCATTTGTTATAATTTCCTTGTTTTTCATGTGTTTACAACATATGTATTTATTTATAAATATATATGTTGTTTAGTTTGTTCTTGAACATTTGAAGATTTACTCTTATTTTTGCATGAAGCTGTAGTTCATTAATTTTTTTGCAGAATTAAATTTTATTCCATTAAGTGACTACATCAAAAATGATTTGTCTACTCTCTTTTTGATGGACATTAGCTTCTTTATAAGTTTAGCTATTACATACAATGCCACAATGGTTAATATTGTATATCCTCTTGTTACACATGTATGATTTTCAAGAATATATCTAGCAGTGCAATTATTGTATCATAGGATAGACAAATGTTCAAAGCATAAGATATTAGTAGTGACACATGTACATAGCTTATTTTAAAATGTATTAAAGTTATATTAAGAGTGAGTGCTTAGCCGAGTGTGGTGGCTCACGCCTGTAATTCCAGCACCTTGGTAGGCTGAGGCAGGTGGATCAACTGAGGTCAGGAGTTCGAGACAAGACTGGCCAAAATGGCAAAACTCCATCTCTACTAAAAATACAAAAATTATCCACGCATGGTGGCAGGCATCTGTAATCCCAGGCGCCTACCCTCGGGAGGCTGAGGCAGGAGAATCATTTGCATCTAAGAGGTGGAGGTTGTAGTGAGTGGAAATCGTGCCACTGCACTCCAGACTGGGTGATAGAAACAATACTTTGCATCCTTCAATCCAGTCATGTTGACACTCAATATTAACCATCACAATAAGATTAGGTTAAAACAGACAGATAACTGAACTAGGAATTATACCAGATTTGTCTCCGTTCATCTTTGGCTAGCCATATTGTCACAGGAAAGGGGACAGGATTCAGACCCCAAGAGAGGGTTCTTGGATCTCATACAAGAAATAATTCAGGGTGAGTTCGTGGATTAAAGTGAAAGCAAGTTTATTAGGAAAGTAAAGGAAAAAAAGAGTGGCTACTCCATAGACAGAGCAGCCATTTAATTTAGAGCAGTTTAAGAAAACGTTTAGTAAGTTTCTCCTGAATTCCTACAAAAAGAGTACAATAGCAATATGTTCCACAAGAATAAAGCAAAAGAAGTAGAATTTTCTCAAGAAAACAAAATTAGAAGGCTTTCCATGAATGGGGCAACTGTTGGAACTAAGCTAATATGGGGCTGTTAGCTGATTCTAATGTGCCCACAATTAGAATACTCATACAGATTTTTACATTACCCATCCCTCTTGTTTGTTCTGAGCAGCAGTCAGAGATCACTGGTTGGCTCACAAGAATAAGCAGGGTTAGCCTGAATTGCAGAAACACATTTAAAAACAACTGATGAGACTAAAATTTAATAACAAGTATACTGTAGTTCTTGGAACATAATTTCTCTCTCCGGTCTTCCATTTTTACTAAAGACAAATCATGGTAAGATTGATTTGCTTTATTATATTTGGCTGATTATTTGTATAAAGTACAGCAAGAATAAATATTTGCCATAAGCTTTTTAAAAATTGGCTTTGATGGAACTCTGTTCCATAGAAAAAATCTTAGATAAGACTTTTTTTTAAAAGCCAAGCCCTACCATGGGTTTGCACCCTCAGATACCTACAAGTTGGGTAAATTCCTCTCCTTTTGAGGTCCCAAGATAACTTGGGCCTCCTGGTCCTGTGATGTTCTTTACTTACCACAGGTCAGGAACCTCGTACAGGGACGGTGTAGCCAAGGTGTGAGGCCAATTCCTCAAGGGGCTTTTATTGGCTCTAAGAGTCAAATTTGATTTCTTAAAGAAAAGCATGCCATTCCAGTAAAAGGCTTGGTAAAATAACCAGTTTCTCTAATTGTGTCCTGTTGCAAAAGAAAACAGATTCTTATTGCAGTCATGCAAATAACTATGTTGCCATAAATTAAGAATATTCACAGATAGTTTCCAAGTTCTGGACAAATCAGGTAGAGAGAAACAAATATGCTCCAAATTTTGTTCATAGGAGTATACTTTACTCAATTGCTACAAGCTACAAATAGCTCAAAAGAAAAGTTTTCCTAACTCTGAATAACAAAACAAAGGATCAGTCATGTTTTAAGAAAAATTAAAAAGATTACTTTAGACTTCTATTAGTTTAGTCCATGCAGTTAACTTCTGTTTAATATTCATGAACATTTCAGCTTTCCAAGAGTGTTCTGAAAGATTTTTCTCTATCCTAATGTAATAATCTCCAAAGTTATCAGAAACCTGCATTTAAGAACACCTGTTAGAGCTGTACAGTTGACTATAAAATCATCTTCCAAAGAGTTAGATTAAAACAGGACAAAAATTGTCTGTGGATGATAAAAAGTCTTAGGACAGCCACTATTAAAGCCACAATTGATACGGAAATTTGATTACTTCTGTAGCATATAGCAATTTCACATAACAATTATAACTATTAAAACATACATTAAGCCATATCAGAATTAGAGGAGTTTCCCATAATTTTGGAACACATACCAATAACACATTTATACAAATAGAGCCCCAAATAAACCAAGCACCATTTTATATTTGACAATGCTTCTTGTATGATTTTTATACCAAGTAAGCCAAACGTCACTGTTGTGTTAATTCATTATTGATGTTAAACCCAATAGGCAAACATATTCAATAAAACCTTACAGACAAATCTATTCGATCTTAATCAGTTTGACCACAGGTAAGATTTTAATAAACCTTTTATAATCCTTTACAATTTTTCTTAGAGGTCAGATCATAAGCAGGTTTTTACTCTAAGAAAACCTTGTTATGCTTTTATTCCAATTCTCAATTTACAGAAAAAAGGAAATAATGCCCCTTTAACTTTAGCCATTGTGTTCACACACAGGATTTCTTTTACAATTAATTTTTCACAAACCTTCCACAACTTCCATAACTCCTCAGCTTTATTCTAACTTAAAACAATCTTTTAACCCTTTAATCTAGGCAGAAAAATTCATATTCCCAAGACCTCTTATAATTTTTTTACCAAAAGCACATTTTACTTTCTTTACATGCCTTGTGTGTAGAACTGGTTTTTTTTTAGTAGTCTCAGATACATGTTATGGTATTAACTCTTAGCAACTTTTTTTTTTTGGTGAAAGCCTTGGTAAGTAAGGGATTTTAATTATGTACTAGTGTGGAGCCTAGGACCCAGACAGAAGTGCAGATAAGGGCTGGCTTTTTCCAGCACAGCTAGGGGCCATGGCTAACTCCATATGCCCCAGGCCTTACCTAGCTATAAAGCAAGGAAATTGTATAGTAAGAGTCATAGTGGCATTTTATGAAGCATTTAGGAGGCCAATCACCTTTAAATTGTACAATGTTTCTTGCATAAATTCCTTTTCATAAATTCTTTTATGACTCACACAGATCATCTACAACATGCTTGGACTTTCTGACTTGTCATAAAACTTCCTCTTGTTAAACAACCAGTCATTCTGCTTTAGGACAAGAATTTACCATAGAAGATCCTTTCTTATATAAAATCTCTTTTTTTATAACCTTCTTGGCATAGCTAGAAGCTATGCTTATTTCACATGTCCCCAGGCCTTATGTAGAATCTGATATCTCCAAGGAAGGTTAAATTGAACAATTTCTAAAAGCCAAAGAAGCAGTTTATGACCTTAAAGCATTTAGCAAACTTAATATCTGACCTGTATAATTTAGACCTAATGTATACATTTTTGAAAAAAATTTAATTTTACCAACAAAATTGTCTTATTTTAAAACTGTCTTTATTTCCCAAAGATTACTTAAGTCATATGAACTAAAAGGCATTACACGTTTTACTTTTCTGACAAAATATTTGATTTAGCACTTATTTTTAAGTCAATCAATCAAAGCTCTTTCATATATAAATATCACACACATAGTACATATAAATACATAGACAGAAGATAAATGACTCATTTTCCAAGCCAGGAATTAAACCTTGAACCCGGGCTGCCATTGTGATGGCAGAGACCGAGAGAAAGTACTGCCACCTGGTTACAAGGTCAAGCTCCCAAGGACATACAAGAGACAAGAGGGAAACTTCATCCAGTTTTTTGTTTTTTCTTTTTAGGGACCTGAAGCAAAGTTTATAACTGACCAGTTTGCTGGGCCACCTTCAAAAGCAGGTTTAGGGGTGTCCTAAGCCCATGTTCTATTCTGAGTTCACCTTATTATGACAGAACAATACAGAAAGACCCACAAAGCACAGCAGATTTGCTACAGCCTATGTCTAGCCTCACAAATCCTTTTTTCCATTAATTAAAACTTTACGGAGAAGATAAACAGTGATTTTTACCATTCATTCAACTAGTTTGCAGAGAGAGAGAAAGGAAAGCATTGCCTAAGGCAAGAGGGGAAAGCGAGGCACTCAGGGAGGCCAGAGAAGACCCACCCTTTGCAGCGACACTGAAAAGTGGGTGGCCGCTTGTTGGTTTTCCCATTTTACATTAAATTATATACACTTGTGTTTCTCTGAGTACATATCTATCTGTGCTACTAGATTGTAAGCTCCTTGAGGGTGAAGACTTTCCTAATTTTGTTTACTGCTGGTACTCAGAATAGTATGTACAACATAATGGATTCTTAGCAAAGTTGCTCTTTTTTACTCATTTTTCAAAAATCATATTGAGCACTTATGTTTATTTATAATGTAAATGATATGTGTGAACAAACATAAAGTACATGAAATATTTTAACAGCGATAGCACTGCATGTATCTAAACTTTACCAGCTTCTTGAGTAGTCTTGTCTGTAATTAGTTTATTTGTAAGAGTAAGAGTTAGCCTTGTATAGAATATGCATAGAGACAACAACATACAAAAATTGTCAGGATTCTTGATTTCCTCTTTAGTGCTTCTTGCCCTTCTTCATCTAACCACATTTCACAGTCACTAATAAAATATGAACAACTGATGTCAAATTCAGGATCCTGTTTCAGAAGGGAAAACAGAAACATTTACCTTGTTCTTAGGACATGCTATGCTCTTTCACAAGTGTCTGCCCATCTTGACTAGTGTTGTTGAAATGGCTTTCTTAATAATCTCAATCTCCAGCTTTGTAGCTATATCTAAAGTTCCCATATTACTTATACTTTGGGCTATAGACACTGATACCATATGTCAACATGCAAACATAATCTAGAGAGGAAACAAAGTAAAAACCTTAATCATTAATAACTTTATTCAGATTGGTTTCTGAGATTTCTTTTAGTAAGCAGAACCCTAAAAAAATGAAACCCTAGTCGAAATTATTTTGGAATCCTGCTCAATCCCAGTAGGACCTTGAAGTGAAGTCCTGAACAGCTGAGTTACACAAGGGCTAGAAATCTCTCCAGTTCTTCATTTCTCCAGCCTATTGAAAGGCTGCCATTTTAACAAGAAAGAAGTAACCAAAAGTCTGGAGGGGCATGAAAGATGAGTTTAGTCTAGAGTAGAGAATGAATCTCCAACCTCAGGTTTCTTTAGAGACACTTAATTTTTTTCTTGAACATTCATTTCACCTTGTCACTCGTATTCTTCATTTCACCTTGTCACCCATATTCTTCTGAAAAGTTTGTGACGGTTTCTACATATAATAGACAAATTGAGACAATTGTCAGCATTAATTGGGCCTCAAACTCAGCCCCAGGAAATACCAGAATCAACAGAGTATTTGCAAAAGACAAGAAAATGACTGTGAGCCAGGCTTGCCCCAGTAAAACCTAGAGCTCCTTTATAATTGGCAAGATATGTTACCTCAGTCTAGCGGAACGCAATACTTTTGGTAAGATTATTTCTTACCAATGATTTCTTTACAGCTGTAATAACTGGGTGCTCACCTCAATCCTCTGCAATTCTTTTTCTTATGAAAGCCTAGGGCAATACAAATGGAACTCTCCCTGAAACTATTCTGCCTTCTAATGATTTGCCTCTCTACTGCACAGAGTATAGAATAGTAATTCCATTAAATACAGATTCAGTAAGCAATGGCCGTATCTTATATTCATCTTCTTTTATCCCCCAGTTGTAGTAAAACTCAAAGTGAAAAAGAGATTTTTCTTCAGGAGAAGCAGAGATTACAAATGCCCACTTAACTGACTGAATTTTAGTCACTGTGGGTTAGTCATCACAATATTTGCTACCTGAATTGAAATAACATTCAATACATTTAAATACATACAATTAGATGTATTAGATTGGTGCTTAAAATCTAAATGGAGTTTTCTCTAGGTAAATATGCTTTGTAAGATATGCCTTCTATTCTGTATTTACTGATCAGCTGTGTTCCCAGATTTTTCAGCTCCTCTCAGGTCACTGGAGAGGAAAGATATTTCATGATGGGTTCTGAGAACTAGAAAATATCAAGGAACAGACTCTTTGTGGCATAATCCAAAACAGCTCCATCTAAATATACAGAGAGAAATTTCCTTTTAAGAAAGGAAAGAACTGACAAAATTATTACTTCTTCATCATTTCAAAACTCAGGGTCTATTTGGATTGGGTTAGATCCGAACAGACTAAATTGCTGAACAAAGTTGGGTGGTGGTTTACATTATTAGAGAAATAAAGTGCAATGGGCCTGGCAGGGGCAGAAAGATAAAAGAAATATAGTGCCCATGCTTTACAGATGGCATACTTGAACAGAATGTAGTGTCATTTCAAATAAGCCCAGACAGGAGTCCCAGGCTCTGTGTCATTCATGGTTCTACTTCTTACTGCAAACTAGAGCCTCTCTTTTTATCTCTGAATACGGGTCCAAGAAACTATAACTATTTCATTGAAATGGATATTGCAGGCTTAATGTAATAGCAAATTGTCCTAATTCTCTGCTTCATTATTCTTAGGCATTTATATACCATGTGTCTAGTACATAGGGAGAGCTACCTATATATTAGCAATCATCATTTGCTTCAGGAACTTCAATAGAAGTACATCACAAATTGGAAAACTATTTGTTCATGTTCAAAATTCAACTGTAGAATCAAAATGTTGGTGCTGTCAGGAGCTAGAGGATCACCCATTCTAATGTTTTCTGGGTTTTGGTGAGGAGAGAAAGGCCCAGATTGTGAAGAGACTTGCTCAAGATCATAACAGCAAGTTAGAAGGACAACCAGGTCCGGATTTGAGAATTCTGACCCCTATTTTCTGTGACTCAAGTCCAGAATGATCATTGCCTTGATTAAGATGCTCTAGAGAAAAGGTAGATTCTTGTTTGGGAAAAAAGTGAACAGCTTCCAAATTAGACTGACTTTGTAGATAGTCTCCACTTTATTGATTGTTTCCTTGACTGTGAAGAAGCTTTTTGGTTTGATATAATCTCATTTGTGTATTTTTGATTTTGTTGCTCGCCTGTGCTTTTTAGATCTTATTCAAAAAAATTCTTGCCCTGCCCAATTTCATGAAGCATTTCTCCTGTTTTCTTCTAGTAGTTTCATATTTTCAGATTTTACATTTAAGTATTTAATCTATCTAGAGTTGATTTTTGTATATGGTGGAGAGATAGAGGTCTAGTTTCATTCTTCCGCATGTGGATATTCAGTTTTTCCAGCACCATTTATTGAACAGACTATCCTTTCCCCAGTATGTATTGTGCTGTTGGTACCTTTGTTGAAAATCAGTTGGCTGTAAATGCATGGATTTATGTTGGTGTTCTCTATTCTGTTCCATTGGTCTATGTGTGGTTTTATGCCAGTACCAAGCTGTTTAGTTACTATGGGAGAAGTATTTGCAAACTATACACCTGACAAGGCATTAATATCCAGATTATATAAGGAACTCAAATAACTCAATAGCAAAAGAGCTCAAATAATTCAATTTTAAAAATGGGCAAAAGAACCAAGTAGATAGTTATTGGAAGAAAATCCAAATGGCTGATAGATGTATGTAAAAATATTCAACTTTACTAATTATCCGGAAATTGCAAATTAAACTACCATGAGATGTCACCACACTCCAGTTAGAATGGCTATTATCAAAAAGGCAAAAAATAACAAACACTGGCAGAGAAAAAAGAACATTTATACATGGTTTGTGGAAATGTAAATTAGTACAGCCATTACGGAAAACAATTTGGAGGTTCCTCAAAAAAATAAAAATAGATCTACCATATAATCCAGCAATCTCTTTACTGGGTATATATCAAAAGAAAGTGAAATCAGTATGCCAGAGAGACATGTATACTCATGTTTATTGCAGTGCTATTCACGATAGCCAAGATACGGAATCAGCCTAAATGCCATTCTATGGAATTGATAAAAAAAATATATATATACACACACACAATAAAGTACTATTTAGCCATAAAACAGAATGAAATCCTGTCATTTGACGCAACACAGATGAAGCTGAAGGACATTATATTAAGTGAAATTAAGCAGGCACAAAAAGACAAACAGCACATGATCTCTCCTATGTGGAATCTAAAAAAGCTGACTCTGAAAGTAGAATCTGAAATACCAGTTACCAGAGGCTGAGGAGAGAGGGGGAAAGCGGGGTTGTGGGGGGACCAGGAAAGATTGGTCAATGTGTACAAAGTTACAATTAGACAGGAAGAATAAGTTTTGGTGTTCTATTACACAGTAGAGTGACTCTAGCAAATAACAATGTAGTGTATATTTCAAGATAACTAGAAGAGGGAAGATTTTAAATGTTGTCACAAAGAAATGATAAATGTTCATAGCGATGGGTAAGGTAATTACCGCAATTTGACCGTTACATCATGTATACATGTGTTGAAACATCACATTGTATCCCATAAATATGTATAATTATGTGTCAGTTGTGAATTTAAAAGTCATATTAATGTCCAAACAAATTAAGTTAGCTTTTTAAAAAACTTTTTCAACTTTTACTTTAGATTATATATGCAGATTTTTTATATGGGTATATTGCAACCAGGTAGTGAGATAGTACCCAATAGGTAGTTTTCCCACCCACGTTCTCCTCCTCCCCCACGCCCAGTTGTCTGCAGTATCTATTGTTCCCACATTTATGCCCATGTGTACTCAATGTCCCACTTACAAGTGAGAACATATAGTATTTGGTTTTCTGTTCCTGTGTTAATTCTCTTAGGATTGTGACCTCAAGCTGCAAACATTTGCTGCAAAGGAAATGATTTTTGTTCTTTTTTATGGCTGTGTAGTATCCTATGGTATATATGTATCACATTTTCTTAATCCAGTCCACCACTGATGGGCACCTAGGTTGATTCTAAGTCTTTGCTGTTGTGAATAGCATGGAGATGAACATATGAGTGCATATGTCTTTTTGGTAGAATGATTTATTTTCCTTTGAGTATGTACCCAATAATGGGATTGCTGGGTCAAATTGTAGCTCTGTTTAAAGTTCTTTGAGAAATCTCCCAACTGCCTTCCATGGTGGTTGAACTAATTTACATTCCCACTCACAGTGTATAATTGTTCCCCTTTTCTCTGCAGTCTCAGGAGCAACTGCTGTTTTTTTACATTTTAATAGCCATTCTGACTGGTGTGAGATGGTATCTCATTGTGGCTTTGATTTTCATTTATCTGATGATTAGTGGTCTGATGATTAGTGGTAGTGAGCATTTTTTCATATGTTTGTTGGTTGCTTGTATGTCTTCTTTTGAGAAGGTCTGTTCATGGTCTTTACTCATTTTTTTAAATTGGGTTATTTGTTTTTTGCTTGTTAAGTTCCTTATAGATTCTGAATATTAGACCTTAGTTAGATGCACAGTTTGCAAATATTTTCTCCCATTTTGTAGTTGTCTGTTTACTCAGTTGATAGTTATGTTTTGCTGCGCAGAAACTTTAGTTTAATTAGGTCTCACTTGTCAGTTTTTGTTTTTGTTGCAATTGCTTCTGGGGACTTAGCCAAAAAGTTTTTGCCAAGGCCAATTCTGAGAAACAGACACATAGACCAATGAAACAGAAAACTCAGAAAAGAAGCTGCACATCCACGATCATCTAATCTCTGACAAGACCAACAAAAACAGGCAGTGGGGAAAGGACTCCCTATTCAGAAAATGGTTTTGAGATAGCTTTAAATTTTGGTTGAAATTGGCCAAATGGACAATTATATTTGAGACACTTAATGACTGCTAACACATTTGGGAATTCCTCAACTGTCAAGTAAAGTTTATTGTGACTTTCAGATTGTTATCCAATTGGCAGAAGACAGTCAGGCTCTCCAAACTATCTAAACAGATGACAATCTGACTTCCAATTCAGTGGCCTTAACCAGTATGCTCGGTTTGCATCCTCATCTCTTTTCTCAGTTGTTTCATCATCATCATTTTCATGATCTCTTTTAAGGTCTTTGTGATTCTTAGCCAGTATCTTTCCTTTCCAAACTCTCCATGCATTAATGTGTTCATTCATTCATTTATTCAATAGGTATAGATAATTTAACACATTCCATGAAACAGATATATAAGACAACTCTCCTCAGAATTCATAGCCTAGTGAGGGGGACATTGATTGTAACAGAGAATGACAATTAAAAAAATCTAAGTTTGAAGCTTACATACCCGTGGGAATAATCTATGCCGTTCTTGATTTTTTTCTAATAAAGCAGATTACAATGTACTTCTATGTAAATACTTCTCATGCCAAGCTTATGAGGTAGATAGAATAAACAGAAGTCTCAAAGAGGTTAAAGCAAGGTCAGTAAGTCCCAGGAACCGTCAGTGTCCTGTTTACCACTTGTGACTTGCGCCTAGCATAGGTTCCCGGCATATACTTGGAGCTTAATAAATTTTTGACTGAATGACTGAACACAGCTAATAAATGTCTAAACTAGGCCTTAAACACAGGTCTCCTAATCTTGATTCCAGTATTTATTCAATTGCATCCATTTTCAGTGCCCCCTGTGATCATTACCTTACTTTACTCCTCAGAGCCACCTCTCATTTTCTTCAAGTTCCATCTACTTGATATAAATCATCCCAGTTAACTAATGCTTAGAAAGCTATTATTCAATATATTAACAAACTTAAAAACAGTTTCAGCTGAAGCAGAGGATGATTGATTCTCTAGGTATTGCACCTCAGTTGAGTAGATAATTTGGATCAGGAAGCCCATCAAATCCTATCAGAGATAAAATTACAGACTGCTCTTTTGTAGAATCCCAGCCTTGGGAGTCCTGTGACAAGTTTTGTGAAAAGAGTAAGGTGCCTGAGATGTGACATTTTTTAATGACAAACAGCTATAAATTTGTTTTTGAAATGCTCATATTTTTATTATTAAATGGTAGAAATTATGAAAATAGTTATGATGATGTCATTGATGGCAGGAATGAGGTTGATAATTATACGAAAATATGACAACCATTTACTGAGATCCAACTCTGTTCCAGCAATGTGCCAAATGATTTACACATGTTATCGCAATCAAATCCTAGCAATTTCATGACTAGATATCAACTGCAGTTTATAGGTAACGGAGGCACAATGGCTTCCATTAACTCCGAATATTCAACAAACACAACTCGTCCTTCAAATGATTCATCCCCAAACAGATGTACTGTTCTCATTTCCTCACAGCCACATTCATCCATTTCCCTCACACACACATAATATTGGAATACAGATATTATGTATATTATATGTTCTATATATATATATACTATATATACTTATATATGCTATAAGAAAGGCCAAATTAGCAGTCAAGTAAACAAAATATTGAAGACCATAGAATACTTTCCAACTCATTCTATAAAGCCGGCATTACTCTGATGCCAAAACTCAAAGACATTACAAGAGTGCAAACTACATAACATTATCTTTCATGAAAATAGACACAAACATTTTTGTTAAATTAGTTAACCAAATCCAATAATATATATAAAACATAACAAATCATGACTAAGTGGAGTTATCCCAGAAAAACAAGGTTGTTTAACATTCAAAAATCAAGGTACTTCATCATATTAACAGACTCAAGAAGAAAAACCATATAATTTTTGAATACATGAAGAAAAAACATTGAAAAAAATCTATATTTATTCCCCTATAAAATCTCTCGGCAAACTGGGAATTAAAGGGAACTTCTTTTTCCTAATAAAAGGCATGAATAATATTCTGTGGCTTAATATCGTACACAGTGGTAAAAAACTGAATGTGTTCTTCTCAAGTCTGAGAATGAGGCAAAGCTGTCTCCTTCAGTTCACATTTACTGGATATTCCAGTCAGGACAATAAGGAATAAAAGGAATACAGATCAGGCATTTAAAAATGAACTTTCTATTCACAGACAACTTCATCATCTATGTAAAAAGTCCTCAAGAATTTTTAAAAACCTGCTGGAACTAACCAGTGAATGTAGCAAGGCTGTAGAATACATGGTTAAAATTTACAAATCAATTTCATTTCTGTGTGCTAGCAATGAACCACTAAAAAATTAGATTTAGAAGATAATACCATTTATAATAGCATCAAAAATATGAAATATTAATAGGAATCAATTTCATAAAAGAGTCACAAAAAATGTACACTGAAAGCTACAAAACATTGCTGAGAAACATTTAAAGGAGGCCTAAATAAGTGGAGACATATACTGTGTTCACAAAATGAAAAATTAAATATTGCTAAGAGGGAAATCCTCTCAAAACTTATCTGTAATTCAAGGCAATTTCAAACAAAATCCCAGCAGGCATTTTCTATAAGCTGATTATAAAATTCATAAGAAAATGTCAAAAAGCTAGAGTAGCCAAAACAATTTTTCGAAAAAGAAGCCAAATTAAAGGACTTATACTACTTGACTCCAAAATTTATTATAAAGCTAAAGTTAAATAAAAAGTATTGTAATACTGATATAAAGATAGACATATAGATCAATGAAACCGAATAGGAATTAAGAAATAGTCTCACACTTATATGGTCAACTGATTTTCAATAAAATTGCCAAAGCAATTCAATGGTGAAAGATCATCTCTTCAACAAAGAAGCTGGAACATAAATCTATAGAGGCTAGAAAACAAAAACAAAAACATGACAAAATAGAAGGGTTTTTGCATGTTTCAGACTGAGTGTAAACAGTACCGGGCTTATATGTTGGTTCCACGATGTGCAGGACATGGCCTTTTTCAATCTTGTAGCTCTGAAATTCTCTACATGTACCTTCCATTTTGAGATTTAAAATAGTGGTTCCAACCCCTTCTGTTATGTGTAGATGATAGTCAGTGGGAAAGAAAGAAAAGCAATGAAAAACAAACCCTTTAATTTAACACAAACGGGACATTGAACACATCATTTCTGTTATCATCCCACCGAACTGAGCCACAACAAATATAAACATACATGAAATTTCACTTGAACCAGTTCAATAAATGAGCTGTTGATTATGTTACAGTTTTTTTCGAAGATCATAGACCAGAAACATTCTCTATTTTGTTTTTCATACGTAAGATGGGAAGAGTTAGGCTTTAGATTGAGGAGAAAATGAATGGTATCCTAGATCCTGCAATCAGAGTTCAAAGCTGTGTAGACTTTGAGAAGATGGGAAAATTTCATATAATTTTGTAACATTTTGTAATGATGTTATCTACTCAAGAACACCCAGTTATGACAACTTCAAGTTCTTTGATCCACGGCCATGCAGGTCCACCAATATTTCTATGAGTCAGCACAAAATGCTTAGCTCTCAATGAAACATGAGAGCAATTTTTGATGTCATTATCAGCTACTTTCTGGGGAGTGATTTTTTTCTTTGATCATGATGGTGAATATTTGGGATCACGAAAGTACAAAAAATTTTATAGGTCTGCAACAAAATGTGGATCTCTTTTTCTCCCTGAAATTTTTAATAAAAGATGAAGGCAATGTGCTGAAAGTGAAAAATGATTATAAACATTTATCATCTGGGGACTTTTTGTTCATTGTGGAGTTCAAAACAAACAAATAAAATTTTTATTTCTAGTTACGTTGTAACACGATTTCCTCTGAATTTTTCAGTCTTATGAAATCTAACCTTGTCTAAGCTTTTAATAGAATTGGCTAAAAACCTTCATTTTATAAGTTCCTATCTTCCTAGTTCCCCTCCTCTTAAAAAAATGTCGTCAGTTTCTGCCATCCTACATTTTTTGTCTTCTCCCACTTTTTCCCCTGTCTTCAGAGAACTCACACTTTGAGTACTTTTAATTTAAAGGTTAATACTTGCCATTGTTAGAGGGACAAGGTCAGTATGAACAGACAAAAAACCTGTCTATAACTGTCACCTGGGTACTACCAGATTTCTAGAACTTGGGGAGAAAAGATTTCTTTAAGACAATGTGTCCTGTTGTTCGCATAAGAATATTTGATGTTATCAAAACATGTGCTCCGGTTTTTGGTGTGGAAAAGCAAAAATGTCACTGTAACTGTGGGGTGAGAAATTTCATGCATTAGTATGTCTGAGTACAAAAACGTCTGACAATGAGGTATGAAGAAAAGGGTCTCTAATCTAGTTGGTTTGCTTGTCTCTCTGCAGGTCTACCAGCGTGATACTTTGTTCAGATTAAGCACTTTTGGTTCTCAATCTAGAATGATGAATTTGACACCCATAACATCATTCAGGTGTATGTGTGGCATTTGTTATGGCTAATTAGAATTTTTTTTTTTTTGAGATGGAGTCTCGCTCTGTCGCCCAGGCTGGAGTGCAGTGGCGCAATCTCAGCTCACTGCAACCTCCGCCTCCCAGGTTCAAGGGATTCTCCTCCCTCAGCCTCCTGAGTAGCTGGGATTATAGGCACGCCACCATGCCTGGATAATTTTTGTATTTTTTAGTAGAGACAGGATTTCACCATGTTGGTCAGGCTGGTCTCAAACTCCTGACCTCGTGATCCGCCTGCCTCGGCCTCCCAGAGTGCTGGGATTACAGGCGTGAGCCATGGCCCCGGCTGGTTTAATTAGAATTTTACAACCAGAACGTGGTTCATTGCTGTTTTTTCTAACCAACGCTTGCTTACTTTGTCTCTTCTGTTTTGTAAATGTTGACTCTTCGCAAGCATGTTCAGCAGAAAGGATGGTTGAGATAATTTTTTAACATAAAGTTAGGTTGAACAGTTTTTAGAGCATTGTATTTCCCTAGACAAAATTAATATTCTGAATTTTTTAAGGTATTCATTCAAAGCTACAGTCAGGGGCTCATACCTGTAATCCCAGTCACTTGGGAGACTGAGGTGAGAGAATCACTTGAGACCAGACGTTTGAGGCTGCAGTGAGCCATAATCATGCCACTGCACTCCAGCCTGGATGACTGACAGAGTGAGACTCCATTTCTAGAAAAATAAAATAAAATAAAAAGTCAAGTCACAAACACCTTCAGCCATGGTTCACCAACCTGGGTGTAATCGGTGGACCAGAGATTATGGCACATATGTTGAGGTTGACAGATTCCACAGCTGTCAGGCAGCCTTGTGGAATTAGGCAGAACCTGGATGTCACTTGGGGTTTTGCTTCAGAGAAAGCCAATGAGATCATTTTGAGTGTGGGGTTTTCTTTTGGAGTAAAACTGTAGACCTTCATTTTCCTACAGAAGTACTTTCCGTTCATTCTTCTCAGTTCCTTATGATATCAGTAAGGTTGTGATCATGTTGCAGTTGCTATTTGTCAGCACTTATTAGCAATAGTAACATGTAATGATTACTGAGTGCCTGCTAATCCCAAGCAATGTATTATAGTAACTGCTTTGCATGAATTACCTCAATTCATCCTTACATTAATTTTATAAAGGTTATATTCTTATGTGTTTTACAGATGAATACATTGACCCATAGTGGGTAAGTGATTAAGCAAGCATTTCAAATCAGTTCTTTCTGATTCTTAACCCTCGGAAGTGAGCAAGAGTGAAGAAAGCTAATACTCTTTATAGGAAGCCTTCTTGAAACGTTTTTCTTTTCCTTTCTTGTAATATCCCATGTGGCACATGTGGCTTTCAAAGATATTATAAAGACTCTGCAGAAAAATATTTTTGTCAAGTAACTATTGACGGGCCTGGGTATTTCACTTCAGTTGTGAGTTAATGTATCTACAAATGATCTCAACCTTCCTAGCCTCATTTCCTGCCAACTCTACACAACAAACTGTACAGTTACCCAGCATCTTGTGAACTCTCACACTTGAGGAGCTTCAAAAATACTGCTGCTGGGAGAGATCTTCTGCATGTACTCCCACAGTACGTCCTTTTATGGGGCCTTCTGAGACTCTTCCAGGAAGAATGAATTCTTCCATGTAAATTCATATATAGCTTGATTACACAATATTTTTCATATGGCTTTTTGAAAGAGTAATATATACTTATATTAAAACAATAAAAAATGGCTTTCAGTATAAAGTATGTCTCCCTCTCATGCTCAACGCACAGGCTTCTCCTAAGGGAACAACTATTACCTGCGATGGTTAACATGCATAGAAATATACACGTACACATAGTTCTTCGGGCTTTGCAAGATTGGAAGCCTGTGTAATTTGGTGTTCTGCACCTTGCATTTTTCACTTAACATCTTGGACTCCTTTCTATATTAGTATATAAGCTTTATTTATAGTAGCTCTAAATATTTGATTACATGACATCCCATAATTTATGTAACCATCTTCCTATTGACATTTGCATTGTTTCCAGCTGTAGCAAACAATGCAGAAACAAGCATCCGCATGTGCATGCTTATACAGAGAGTGAGTGGACGGGCCCTGAAAGCAGATTTCCAGGTTTTGAATCCTAGCTCTGCACTACTGGCTCCTATACTCTTAAGTTGGTCAACCTCTGTATGCCTCACTTTTCTCTTATGTAAAAATGGATATGTAATTGTAATTGCATAGTGCTTTCTGAGTATTAAGTGAGATATGACATGAAAAAAAGCTTTAATGCCTAGTATATAGTAAGGACTTAATGATGTTTACTACTATTATTATAAAGATCATGCCTTTGGGGGCATTTGTGAGTATAACTTCAGGATAAATTCCTGGAAGTGGAAATCTTGGGGCAAAAGACATGTGCATTTACTATTCTTATAGACACCCGACTTAATTGGGTTCACATAGAAGCAGATCTTGAGACAAGGATCTGAATACAAATAGGTTATTTAGATGGTGGAGGAAAGTCCAACAGGGGAGTGGGAAAGTGAAGCAGGAAGGGAAAGTAGCCAACAGTGGGTGCGCTATTGAGTCAGTTATCACTTAGTGCACCTGGAGCTCAATGCTACTGAGGAAACTCTGGGAGCCAGTACAGACGCAAGCATCAGAGTTATCCTGCTCCAGGGGAGAAAGAGCTGGAGTATCAGTACACCGACTCCTGTCCTGGTGGGTCAGTCATTGGCTGAGAGCTGCTCCTAAGATCAGTGGCATCCAGATTAGCACTGGGAAATCTCTGCCTCAGGTTCTGGCAGTAATGGGATTGTGTAGACCATTTGAAAAGAGCAGAAACATCGACCAAAAATCATTCAGATGTTTATCGTCATGATACGCTGGGAATTCTCTACAATCTTTGTTATAAAATACTCGTCTCCTCAGGGGCACCCCACCTTGCCTCTCTGTATTCCACACCCTGGGAGGTGCTCATTTCCAATACTTTTGGCCTATTGCACAAGCAAAGTGGGTATAGTTAGTCAGAGAATGAAAGGAATGCAAGCGCCAACCATTGGAAGCCTGTCTTGCATGAACTGAAGGGAGAGACGATATGGTCAGAGAATCAATAGTGAACCTGCTCTACTCACACTGTCTATACAAGCTGATGACCTGATGGATGTAATTCTTGAAGCTCTGCCCACAGTAGTGAGAATTTCCCCTCACTACTCTCTTTCCTGGCCACCCTGGGTGGAGCTGTGTTGCACAAGCAGTCCACTTTCAGCTCACATGAAATATTGAGCCATCCATCTCTGAAACAGACCTGGGTTTTTCATCCCCTGATGGTTGGTTATGGGAACTCTCTGTGAGGTCTCAGGTATGACCTGAGGGAGACACACTGGTTTAACAAGTTAAGTAATATGGGGGACTTAGCTGCCAATTTGTGTAATTTAGTTGCTCCCACTGGACATGCTCATGCCTGATGGCGAATGTACCATTCATTTTATGATGTGTTACTGATGTGCCTGCCCAAACTACTGACTGGGAAGATCTGACAGTAAAGAGCTCATGATGAGCAGCGCGGTCACACAATTACTTGATGTGCCATGAGCAGGCTCAATTTCTACTAGATCCAGTAGCATACCAAGAGCTGCTTTTTGAATGGCAAATGGTTCTTCGAAGGCTTCTGGCTTTCGCATCATGTCCTGATTGATAGTAGAGCTTGTCCATTTTTTTTCTGTTACCTATGACGCTAACAGCCACCAGCTGACATCACTGTCCTTGTAATTCTCATTATCCCCTTATCTCTAATATTCTGAAGATATTGCATAAGCTTGTGTATGCCCTTCATCCTGTAACCCAACCCATTTCAGACTAAGGAATGAAGATGAAAATGCTAGTTTGGACCCTGAAATGCCTTGCAATGTAGAGGTGATTTTCCATAGCTAAAACAGAAACAACAGCAAAAGCTGTTACCATATTGTTACCAATATTTGAACTTTTCTACCATTGGTGAGTGACATTTGGTCATTATAGGTACCTCACATTTAGTGAACTGATGTCTTGTGACTCTAATCTAATACAACTTGCTAAGACAGGAAACACTTGGCACTTCCCTGAGGCACTGATTAATGAGGAAACACTTTTTTTTACAGTTGATCTGAATTATGTAACCCCTGGGAACCTATTAATTTTATGAGAAAATAGTTCTATATGATGATTGCATTTGTTAACATCTGCATTCATAATGCAAAAGCTACATTTGTATATGAACTTACCTCAAATTAAGAAAATGCAATTTGGAGCCAATTTGTGGAAATGCATGTATGTGTCAAATGCTAACTCTCTCCCTCTCCCTTCTTTCCTTTTGTCTTTCCAGTGGCTTATAGATATGAAAAGAATGGGGAAAACCAAACTAACTTGAACTTACTATCCCACTTTTATACACATTTAATTCAATCCTTACAACAGCATTATGAGTCAAGTATTATTATTCCTATTTTAAAGTAGTTTGCCCAAGATCACACAATTTACAACATACAAATTATAAAATTACTATATGGAATTTATGCCTAGATCAGTTGATGCCAGAGCTCATTTTTTCCCACTCCTGCAGGAGTTCTGAGAAACTGGCTGCAGTTATATGACTGATTTGGGATGCTTTTGAAAAATAATGATGCTTGAGGCCTACTCCTAGAGATTCTGATTTAATAATTCTGTGGTAGAATGTAGGCATCCATGACTTTTTAAAGTTCCCCAGTGATACTAATATACTGTTACATCTGTACCACTCTTCTGCACCATTTCCCTTTACTCTCATAATTATAACTCACATTTTGCATTGTCCTTACAGTTTTCAAAGTTTTGAAAAAATACATAGCTCATTGTATTAGTCTGCTTTCACGATGCTGATAAACACATAACAGACTGGGAAATTTACAGAAGAAAGAGGTTTGATGGGACTCACAGTTCCACATGGCTGTGGAGGCCTCAGAATCATGGTGGAAGGCAAGGAGGAGCAAGTGACATCTTACATCGATGGTGGCAGGCAAAGAGAGAGCTTGTACAGGGAACTCTATTTGTAAAACCATCAGATCTCATGAGATTCATTCACTATCACGAGAACAGCACAGGAAAGAGCCACCTCCATAATTCAATCACCTCCAACCGGGTCCTTCCCATGACATGTGGGAATTGTGGGAGTTACAATTCAAGATGAGATTTGAGTGGGGACACAGTCAAATCATGTCATTCCACTCCTGGCCCCTCCCAAATCTCTTGTTCTCACATTTCAAAGCCAATCATGCCTTCCCAACAGTCCCCCAAAGTCTTAACTCATTTCAGCATTAACTGAAAAGTCCACAGTTCAGTGTCTCATCTGAGACAATGAGCCTATGAGCCTGTGAAATCAAAAGCAAGTTAGTTTCTTCCTAGATACAATGGGGGCACAGGCACTGGGTAGATACAGCCACTCCCAATGAAACAAATTGGCCAAACAAAGAGGTTATAAGCCCCATACAAGTCCGAAATCCAGCAGGGCAGTCAAATCTTAAAGCTCCAAAGTGATATCCTTTGACTCCATGTCTCACATTCAGGTCACCGTGATGCAAGAGGTGGGTTCCCATAGACTTGGGCAGCTTTGCCCCTGTGGCTCTGCAGGGTACAGCCTCCCTCCCAGCTGCTTTCATGGGCTGGCATTCAGTGTCTGAGGCTTTTCCAGGTGCATGGCACAGGCTGTCAGTGGAGTTATTATTCTGGGGTGTGGAGGATGGTGGTCATCTTCTTACAGCTCCACTAGGCAGTGCCCCAGTAGGGACACTGTGTAGGTGCTCCGACCCCACGTTTCCCTTCTGCACTGCAGAAGGTTCTCCATGAAGGCCCCACCCCTGCAGCAAACTTCTGCCTGGGCCTCCAGGTGTTTCCATACATCTTCTGAAATCTAGGCAGAGGTTCACAAACCCCAATTCTTGACCTCTGTGCACTCCCAGACTCAACACCATGTGGAAGCTGCCAAGGCTTGGAGCTTGTACCCTCAGAAACCACAGCCTGAGCTCTATGTTAGCCCTTTTAAGCCACAACTAGAGCAGCTGAGACACAGGGCACCAAGTCCTTAGGTTGCACACAGCACAGGGACCTTGGGCCCAACCCAGGAAACCATGTTTTCCTTCTAGGCCTCCAGGCCTGTGATGAGAGGGGCTGCTGTGAAGCCCTCTGAGATGCTTTGGAGACATTTTCCCCATCATCTTGGGGATTAACATTCACTCCTCACTACTTACACAAATTTCTGCAGCCAACTTGAATTTCTCCTCAGAAAATGGGATTTTCTTTTCTATCAGATTGTTGGGCTGCAACTTTTCTGAACTTTTATGCTCTGCTCCCCTTATAAAACTGAATGCCTTTAACAGCACCCAAGTCACATCTTGAATGCTTTGCTGCTTAGAAATTTCTTCCACCAGATACCCTAAATCATCTTCCTCAGGTTCAAAGTTCCACAAATCTCTAGGGCAGGAGAAAAATGTAGCCAGTCTGTTTGCTAAAATATAACAAGAGTCACCTTTGACTCTTGTCCCAAAAACTTCCTCATCTCCATCTGAGACCACCTCAGCCTGGACCTTATCGTTCATATCACTATCAGTGTTTTTCTCAAAGCCATTTAACAAGTCTCTAGGAAGTTCCACACTATTCCACATTTTCTGTCTTTTTTGGAGCCCTCCAAACTGTTGCAACCTCTCCACCTGTTACCCAGTTGCAAAGTCATTTCCACATTTTCAGGTATCTTTTCAGCAACTCTACTGGTACCAATTTACTGTATTAGTCTGTTTTCACACTGATAAACACATACTGCTGATAAAGACATAGAGACTGGGAAATTTACAAAATAAAGAGATTTAATTGGTCTCACAGTTCCATGTGGCTGGGGAGGCCTCAGAATCATGGCGGAAGGCAAGAAGGAGCAAGTCACATCTTACATCGATGGCGGGCAGGCAAAAAGAGAAGGTGTACAGGGAAACTCCAGTTTTTAAAACCGTCAGATCTCATGAGACTCATTCACTATCACAGGAACAATGCAGGAAAGATCCACCCTCATAATTCAATCAATCAACTCCCACTGGGTTCTTCCCACAACACATGGGAATTGTGGGAGTTACAAAAAAGATGAGTTTTGGCTGGGAACACAGCCAAACCATATCACTCATCTAATCTTTAAACCAACCGAGGGAAGAATTTTTATGCTCATTTTACAGAAGAGAAAACTGAGATTCAAGGAGTCTGAAATCTTACCCAATATTACAAGAGTCAGTAGCTGAAACCCAGGATAATTGGAAAAGGGCTGTTTTTATCCTCATTTAGAATACCCTAATTGTGATCCCTTTTGGTTCCCTCTCTCTTTTTCCCTCCTCCTCTGGTTTATTCCCCAGTCTGAGCCTGCAAAAGCTTCTTGGATGCCATTTAAAGCTGTCAACCATGTATGAGTGGGAAAAGTGGTAGCTGTGAGGACTGATTCGTTACCAAAGAAGCATGGGTTCATAGTGAAAACAGGGAGTTAGAGTTAGAGATAGAAGTATGGATTAACTTAACGAGGCGGGCGGATCACGAGGTCAGGAGATCGAGACCATGGTGAAACCCCGTCTCTACTAAAAATACAAAAAATTAGCCGGGCGTGGTGGTGGGCGCCTGTAGTCCCAGCTACTTGGAGAGGCTGAGGCAGGAGAATGGCGTGAACCTGGGAGGTGGAGGTTGCAGTGAGCCGAGATCGTGCCACTGCACTCCAGCCTAGGGGACAGAGCGAGACTCCGTCCCTAAAAAAAAAAAAAAAAAAAAGAAGTATGGATTAACTTAAGAAGGTGATTTTATTTCTTTGAAGCCCAGGTTCCTCAACAATAAATGGAAAAAGAAACCATAATAGGTACCTCATTATTTTGTCATGAGAATAAAACAAAATTATCTGTACAAATATTTGTAAATCGAAAGACATTATATCTCTGTTAGTCATTACTATCTCACTTATAATGATTGGTTTTGAGGTGTTACGTTGCTTTTCCAGGGCTGTTGTAATAAATTACCATAACTTTGGTGACTTAAAACTACACAAAACTATTTTCTTCCAGTTCTGGAGACCAGACCTCAGTGTGTGTTGCCCAAGTCCATACTCAGTAGAATTGGCCTGGGTTGCCCAGCAGGGATGTGGGAGAAGACCTCCTTGATAAGACCACAGTTCCCCTCACATGAGGATGCTGGGCAACAAGCCTCAAATGGACAATTCCCAGAGCCAGCAAAGGACTGGGATGCATAGAAGACACTAAATACACATTATTAAGGTAAAAAATATCCACAGAGACCCTCTTTCCAATTACCCACTCCCAACCCCCACTTTTTTTTTTTAATCAGTGAGGACCACATGTTCAAATACATTAAGTGATATGTTCAAATAGATTAAGTAGTATAGCTCCTTGGCAGAAAGGTTGGGACTAGAAACAAGGAAATGCAGCTTTTTTCTTTGAAGAACTGATGATATTTTAGGGAGATAAAAATCAAACAAAAACATGCTGAAGTCAGTAACAGTACAGCATCTCAATGAATGCAAAACAAACAAACAAACAAAGTAATTTCACAATTGAAGTTCTAGGTGCTGAAGGGTTGACTGAGTAAAGGTGGAAACCAGGAAACATTCCTGGAGCAGGTGAGCTTTTAACCAGGTTTTTGTGAAGTGATGGACCTTGACTGGAGGCAAACAGGACTGGAAGAAAGGAGCTCCTGAAGGGCAGACATGTCTTATGATACTATGATATATACCAGTTTGGTGGGTTGTACGGGCAGGCAGCTTGATAGAGTGGAAAGAGCAGACACGTGGGAGTCATAAAGAACTGAGGTCAAGTTGCTGACATTCATCAGCTATAGGACCATCAGCTGTGGTTCAATTATTTGCTCCCACGTGTTCTCTATTCAACGAGGGTAGAGGTTCTCATCGCTTAGTGGTTATTGTAGTTACAGAGTCATTCGGTGACAGCAGGGATTGATATCCTTAGAACTCTTTTTTACTATTCATTGAATGAATTCACAAATGAATAAATAAGTGGATGGATTCCCGGTTAGATTTTCTTCACGCTAAAGAACACTTCAACTCCCTCAAGCAACGGAAATGTGACATCAGTGCATTCTGGTATTATCAGATAAAACATACCTCACTGTCCCTAACCTCCTCTTATGTAGCTTGCCTGGGAGGAGAAAGGAAAGGAGAATGGGCTCTCAAGATCACTGAGTGGTGGGCTATTTGATGATACAAATATAAAAAGGAAGAGGCATTCCACAGACCTCAGGCACCTATCCCTAAGCTTCTGAGAAACACCGTTCCTCATTGGATCCATGGGTGGAGGCACATCTAACTTTCACATCCTATACAAGGAGTGCCTAGAGTTTTACTCCTACTCAAACTACAGGGAAAGAAATGCAGCATCTGCATGTAGAGTATCAAGCCATATTGTGGGATATTTTCTCACGTTTGGGTCTGAAACACCTAAATGTTGTGCTTGTTTGTACTCTGCTATGTCAAGGAGAGTCTGAAAAGCATCAGTCCTGGAGGAACACTAACGCCTAGTCAAAAAATTAGAAAAGAGGTGTTGCAGTGTAAAATATCATAAAATCTTAGGGTTGGATGGGAACTTGTGGCCACCGCTGATAAAGGTTTTCAGACTCTGTGATTTTAAGAACTAGTAGAATTTCAAAAAGCAAAACAAATAAAAACAAAAATAAGAATTTGACCTAAGAAGGCTGTATTAGCTTCCTAGGGCTGCTGTAACAATTTACCACAAGCTGGGAGGCTGAATAGAAATTTACTGTCTCACAGCTCCAGAGAAGGCTGGAAGTTTGAGATCAAGGAGTCAGCATGGCTGGTCTCTACTGAGGACTCGGAGGGATAATCTGTTCCATGCTTCTCTCAGCTTCTGGTAGTTTTCTGGCATTCCTAGGCATTTCTTGGCCTGTAGATGGCATTATCCCTGTGCGTTCACATCATCTTCCTCTTTGTATACATCTGTCTCAGTGTCCAAATTTCCCGCCTTTTATAAGGACACCAGTCTTGAATTAAGGCCCACCCTAATGTCCTCCTCTGAACTTGATCATTTGCAAAACCACTATTTCCAAATAAGGCCACATTCATAGATACTACGGATTAGGATTTCAATATCTGTTGTGGGGACACAAGTTAACTCTTAACAGTAGCCAACTAGTAATTTAATTAAGTAAGGACATTTAAAAAAAAGAGAAAATACATGCATTCTACTATCTTCATCATTTTGAAGAAAAGATATTTTAACTTCTAAAATTTTAGGAATGTTATCATTTCACTGCAAAGGGCAGTCTTTCCCAGAAAGAGTAGCTGGAATCTTATACCAGACAACATGCACATATGCACCGCAGCACTCTTCTTCCTAATCTTACTCCAGGTTGTCAGAGACATTGCCACCGACCACTAGGGATCTGTGAAAAAGTTTTCTTTGGTTCTGCTGGTCTAGTACAACTGCTCGTCCACCGCTTAAACCTCTTTTGCAACCACCTTAGCCTGAACATTGAAACTATAGTTCTTACATGTGATAACAGATACAATCAAAACAAGAGCTTATGCTGTTACCTCAACATCACACTTCTGTACCTCAAATTATGTCAGACCAAATTCCTTTCCTGTTCTCTGAAATTTCTTCAGCAAGTATGCTATGGGTTGTTTCTGTGAAACAGAAACTTGTTTTTGTGAAATCTCACATCGGGGACTGAGCCAAGCATTCTAAAGCATCTTTATTTATTTTTACTTTTTGCAGCATCTGGAGTCTGAATTTCAGCTCTGTGTCTGTTCACTTGGTTTACAAACCAAGATGATTTAATCAGCCCTTACACTGGATTTTATGTAAATGATTTTGTAGTTGTATACCGTGAAAAGTAACCACTCTTCAAAGGCAATGAGTAATCATAGGCAGCCACTTAAATTTTGGGACTACTTTTCTCTTATTTGTGGCCAAAGACAAGTTTTGTCAAGCTGGCAGAATACTAACCACATGAAGCTTGGACTGTTTGAGTTGCTCTTCATGACCAGCAACTGACTTTGCCTTATAAATGTCCAGAGAGCCTGATACACGGAGAGTGTGGACTATCACTTGTCAAATATTTTGAGAAAATAAGAAAAGAATGAGTAAAAATTGTGGCTTAAATATTATTTGTAATTTCTCCTAGTTGCCATTTCTTTTGTTAAATGCTATGCTCTTGCTCCTGGTGCTGGGGGGAACTCAGTATTGAGATGTCAATAATCAATTGAAATCAATAATCAATTGAGAGTCATTTGATGACAGCAGGGATTTATATCCTTAAACTCCATTATATTTGAATCATCAAACAACCCACCACTCAGTGAGATGTCAAGAGAAAACTAAGGGAATACTAAGAAAGTCATGCTGTAGGCAAAAAGATTGGATTTTGGTGTCAGATATAGGTGGTTTAACCCCCAACTTTGCCATTCAGCTTTGTGTGATTTCAGGCATGATACTTGAACTCCCCGAGTGTTGGTTTTATCTCCTATACAATGGAATTAACATCTATTCCTTAAGACCGTTATACGGATTCACATGCCTCTACTGGAGAGAGGGTGGGGTGAGTCGGGAGAGGACTTTCAAGAAGCAAACAGTAAACTGAATATACTTTTGCCTAGAGGTGAGGCTTGATCAAATTCCACAGGAATTGTTATCCATAATAGCACTTCACTAAAAATATTCCAATTTTCTTCCAGGAGTTGAATAATTATGTAACATACTTTTTGGAAAAAAAAATGAGTTTGCCTTCAGCAAGAGTAGAAGAAAACCAAATACGTTTCATATCAGACAACCAAAGTGTTCTGAAATATAATGAACTATTCAAGGTCATGTAGAAAACTAGGCATTCAATGTAGTTTTCTGGCAGACTTGCAGGCTCAAAATGCTATTTGGTAGTTAACAGAGTTAAAATGATGATCGTCACAAAACTTCATAAGAAAACAAATTTATCAGGCACTCTTTTTTTTTTTTTTTTTTTTTTGAGATGGAGTTTCGTTCTTGTTTCCCAGACTGGAGTGCAATGGCATGATCTCGGCTCACTGCAACCTCCGCCCACCAGGCTCAAGTGATTCTCCTGCCTCAGTCTCCCAAGTAGCTGGGATTATAGGCACCCACCACCACACCTTGCTAATTTTTTGTACTTTTAGTAGAGATGGGGTTTCACCATGTTGGCCAGGCTGGTCTAGAAATCCTGAACTTAGGTGATCCACCCACCTCGGCCTCCCAAAGAGCTGGGATTACCGGCATCACCCACCACGTCCCGCCTATCAATCAGGCACTTTAAAAGATTATTTTTCATCCTGACCAAAACCAAATTGTGGTTCTTGACATTTAATAATTATTTTGTAATAAGGCTGTTACGTGTAGATTAAATTTTTTATTTTATTTTTAATAAATATTGTTGGATTTAAGAAAACGTTGAATGGGGTGTGGAGGATATAGAAGATGTAATTAAAATATCAAGGAAGCAACCAACAAATGAATTTTCTCTGTTGCTCTTATTCCTAGCAGCAATAGACTTTGGAACATTCGCATACGTTCATCTCGGCAGTAGTTTTCAAAGAATTTTTTCCTGACTTATTTTAACACTTTGTGTCATAAAATCCTATAAATTCACAGAAAAGTCCTGACTATTCAGGGAAGAGTTCTTACTCAAGTAAAAGGCATTTCACATTTCTGCATGAACACTGACATGTGAACTTAAAAGCTAGAATTTAGCTTAAACAATGGTTTGTCTGTGATCTTGTCACCTAGTTGGATAAGGTTAGATGCTGGGGCAAGTCCTGGTGATGTAGCCTCCTCAGCTCCTCAGGAATCACAAGGAAAGACGTGCAGAAGAAAGACCCTGCTACCATTCCCGGCACATCGGCCTTGTCCTGATGTCTTTCTCCATGCCACAGTCCTATAGCTGAAACAAGAGGCAGTGTCCTGTGGGAGGAGGCAGCAGGCTGTTCTCGAATTAAATCTAAGCACTGGCACTTAGCTGCATGATTTTAGGCAAGTGTCTCAGACTCTTTAAGCATCAGCTTCTCATCTGTACCATGGAGATACCAGTATCTACCCCACATGGATTATTAGAAAATTAGGCTTCGTGGTACAAGGTGCCTGGCACATAATGGGTAAATTATCAGCTTCTAACCTGAAACCACACAGTTATGGCATATTGCATGAGGAGAATGAGGATCTGAGAAAAGCTGGTAAAGGAAATTCCATTTGTTCCTTGTTTAGTTCCAGTTTGTACTCAATAGTAATGAAACGTTTTTCTTTAGTTGGACATTGTTTCTGCTTTGCAAGAGGCAATCCCCTACTCACAGAAAGCACATAGATCAGATATTATTTAATATGTATTACAGGATCTGCTGTAGATGCAGTATTATTTTATGTGCTAGGAAGATATGAAGGCGAAGTAAGAAATGTTCTTACTCTTTTTTCTTTTTCTTTTTTTTGAGAAGGAGTCTTGCTCTGTCACCCAGGCTGGAGTGCAGTGGCACAATCTTGGCTCACTGCAACTTCTGCCTCCTGGGTTCAAGCAATTCTCCTGCCTCAGCCTCCCGAGTAGCTGGGACTACGGGCATGCCCCACCACACCCAGCAGATTTTTGTATTTTTAGTAGAGACAGGGTTTCACCATGTTGGCCAGGCTGGTCTCAAACTCCTGACCTCTAATGATCCACCCACCTCAGCCTCCCAAAGTGCTGGGATTACAGGTGTGAGCCACCTCCTAAGGAGGTTACAATTTGTAGAGGAAGAAGACAGAGGATGAGGATATGTTGCTCCTTGGATAGCTAGTACAATCTATCTATGAACACCATCAGCACACTTCCATTCCTAACAGTTTTTCTGTACATGCTTCTCATTTGACACTAGTCATACCTGGTGCCAGCTGTGTTAAATACATGTCGACAGATGGCAGTCACCATTTACTATCCATTCTGTGCCAAGCACTGTGCTGAGCACTTTGAACACCTTATCTTGTTTAAACCTTACAAGGAACCTGTGAGGTAGGGTTATAGTCAACATTTTACATGAGGAAACTCAAGCTCAGAGAGGTTAATGAATATGTCCCAAAGCAACAGCTCATAAGTATAGAACTGGGTTTGAAATGCAGGTCTGTCTTCCTCCAAAGCTTTTTTTTCCCCTGAAACTCCGTATTTTACAACCTCACCTCTGTGTATTTTTCACAAGAGGTTACATAATATGTGCCCCAAAGTATTGATTCCTAGATAATTATAAAGAGGTAGGTAGCTGGTCTAGGAAGCCCTTTCAACATTAACTCAGCCCTGTCATGGATTTCCCCTTTCAGCTGAGTGAGATTTCATGGTAAAGATTTTGTTTCCATATAGCATTACTACCTCTAAGTGCAATTTCAAATGTCTTTTCCTAAGACTCGTGGGACATGTCTCTCATACATGGTTTTCCATATTATAGAAAGCATTTGTTAGGACCTTTTATGATCTCCATCAATGATCTTAAATTGGCATAATTTTGTAATCTTTCCTTCCTCAGCTTGTGACTAAGATTACAAGAAACTCCATGCTATTTTTATAATTGTTGTTAGAGAAGAAGAATGCTATGCAAGCCTGCAAGCTCTAAAACAAGCAGACTGTATCGAGAACACAGTTCCTGTCCTGGAGGGTATCTGATCTAAAACACAAATGGGTGTATTATATGACACTGACCATTTCCATACCCTTGGGGCAGCAGTAAAGATCATTTGATGTCCTCCTATTTTAAAAATGGAGAAACTTTTCTTTTTTTTTCTTAAGATAGACTTTTATCAATTATAGTGAATGAGGGAGAGAATAGAATAGCAAGAAATGAGAAACAGAGCAGTGCTAGGAGTGTTGAGCCTTTAAAATTCATTGCAATGTTTCTAGCTGCTTTATTAATATCTAACTGTAGGTCTGAGGGTGGCATCTGCAGTTTGTGAGTGGGTGCGTTTACACCAAATGGGAATTCAGGAAATGCATTCCAAAATCAAATGGAAATAACTTGGAAATTATTGCGTCTTTATTTTTTCATTAAACAATCCTTAATTGAGTGCCTGTGAGATGAATGATGGTCCCTGCTGCTGGAAGCTCATGGTCTAAGGCCAGAGACAACAAAGGCACTGCTGGTTGACACAGAACGGGGTGAGTTTTATGACAGTGGAATTGAAGGTTATAGTTGAAATCCAAAGGAGTGACACTTAATACAGCCAGGTAGTGAGTGATTTAGGAAAACTCAGCCTGGAGAAGGTGAAGCAGAGTTTTGCACGCTGAGTAAAAGCAACTGCACTCAAGAATCAGGTTCCAGAGAGGACAGCATGTCAACTGGTATGAAGAAAGTAAGAGGGCTTATTATGTTTAAGGTACTTAAGGAACAAAACAAACAAAAATTCCTATGAATATATAACTGGGTGCTCCTGCAGGTAACTCTAGAGATAAAACCAGAGGGAAAAACCATAGCCATATCTTGAAGGGCTTTTTATGCCAGCCTGAGGACTTTGGACTTTGTCCTAAGAAGAATGATTAAAAGGTTTTTAATATAAACATGATAAAAACCAATTTCCCTTATAGCACCATGAAGGATCGGTCAGGGAGGGCTGTGTGTGAGAACAGGCTGTTACAGTAAGAAAACATAGTGTCTGTGGAGATAAATATTTAAGTGCTAGAACTGATAAGACAAAGTAACTGGTTAGGATAAGGTTAGACGAACCATGCAGCTGAGTGGATGATTGTGCCGTTTACCAAGAAAACATACACAAGAGAGAATTTGGAAGGGCTGATACTTAAGGTAGATTGTAGCATAAGTTAATGGGCCAGTATTTTGTATTATAGTTGTTTCGATGTCCACTTTTTCTTTTTATCATCCTCCACTAGTTTACAGAGGTTAGAAGATAGAGTTGGGGGTCATTTCAAATTTCACATCACTTACTGGCTTCCTGATCTTAAGAGGATCACTTAATTCTATAAGCCTCAGTGTTTTCAGTGGTAAAATAAGAATACTTATGGTACAGGGGTGTCAGAAATAAGGGTTAAAAGAGAAAATGATATAGAGTCCTGAAACAAAATAAGTGTTGTTAAATAAATGGTAGTTGTTATTATTACTTTTGTTGCTGTCTGTTGAATGCTCACTGAGTGGAGGGTCTATGCTTCCTTCACTCTGTGTTTCTGCAGGACCTTGTCTAGTGGTCTGTGTATAAAAGACTAAGCCGTAATCATTGAATTGAGCTGAATTGAAGTGGTACAACATGGAAATGCCAAATGACGTTTCTGAAAGACCTGAAGTGTTTATGCATGTTTAATGTACTTCAGTTAAATAAGTCACTCAGAAAGGGTCAAGAGTAACATTTGGAGATGAAGGACAGGAAAAGAACAATGATATTAATTAAGTAAGATGGAAAGCGGCTCCTAACAGTAAAAAAAGTAAACTGACCCAAGGGAAGAAGCCCAAGAACAAGTTCTCACAGATACATGGGGCTTTCAAGAGAAGTCAGTGATCTGATGGTTCTCCTCAGCTCAAGGTTTTACCTAGATGTCACATCAGCAATTATCTAACACATTGATCACTGCAAGAAGAAAACTATAGACAATGAGCCATATGAAAAGAATTAAACACTAGCCTAGTGTAGAAACCTAATCTGAACATTGATGTATTGTCCAATTGTCATCATGATTCTTATTTTACTTTTCTTTTGGTCATTTAATTTTCTCTGAATGTGAGCCATGTTAATATTTATATGTAATTTTAGGTTGCCTTTGCATTTTATACTAAACTTGTCCAACAGGGAAATCAAAATTATATTTATCATTAACATAAATTAAATAAAATATAAGCCAACAAAAACAGAGCACAATCTTTATTTATTTTTTTTTTTTTGAGACGGAGTCTCGCTCTGTCGCCCAGGCTGGAGTGCAGTGGCACGATCTCGGCTCACTGCAAGCTCTGCCTCCCAGGTTCATGCCGTTCTCCTGCCTCAGCCTCCCGAGTAGCTGGGACTGCAGGCACCTGCCACCACGTCTGGCTAATTTTTTGTATTTTTAGTAGAGACGGGGTTTCACCGTGTTGGCCAGGATGCTCTTGATCTCCTGACCGCGTGATCCGCCCACCTCGGCCTCCCAACGAGCACAATCTTAAGTGGAAACCGATTGAGGCACTTGTACTGATTTAGATTTGAGGGGTAAATTTGCCTGTCGCTAAAGAGCTAGTTAGCATGTATCTAGGTATAGTAGGTAAATCTAAGCCAATGGGGCATGAAAAGGGGGGAAATCTTTAACACCACATAAATTCAGCTGTTCTTACGCACTTTCTTTTCTAAAAAACCTACCACACTCCTGCTGTGCACTATGGCCCACCCTATTTCAGGGCTGCTGCAACTTGTTACGCACATTATTCATACCACGAGGGTGCCAGGCAGAGGAGAGGGAAGGTGAATCCCAAAGAAACAGGCATCTTTTTCTAATTTGCACAAATCTATGGCTAAACGACAGCACAACTACATCCTATGCCCTACAGTCTTTTCCATCAGAAAAAAAATCCCCAAATTCACAAACCAAAGCCTAGTTTCTTAGCATAGATTGTGCTTTTTTTCACATCTCAGATGAATTTAAAAGACTGAGATGGGACGGAGAACAGGGAGAAATTTGGTTAAAGGGAACATAGTTGCTGTTTGTAGGATAAATAAGTCTAGAGATCTAAATTATAGCATAAGGACTATGGTTAATGATACTGTATACTGGAAATTTGCAAAGGCAGATTTTAGGTGTTCTTAACACACACACACACACACACACACAAAGGTAACTGTGAAATGACAGATACATTAATTTGCTTGAATGTAGTAATTATTTTACTATGCAAATGTATATCAAAACATCACATTGTATGCCTTCAATATATACGATTTTTAAAATGCCTGGGCAGCTGAAAAAAACAGGATCTACATAGATAGATGTTGATGTTCCTGAACTTCCCTAACCCTCTTTTTAATCGTCTCCAGAAGCCGATTATTTATCCTTTAAATGGTGGTTTTTCAGAGTCTTTGGATCTGCCTGAATTCGTAAAAGGCCATCACTTTGATGCCCCTTCATGATTGTGAGGTGCCTATTGCAACGCAACCATGACTGCTACTTCTGCTAAGAGGGCTTGTTGGGGCTGTTCTGTGCACCTGGAAACTCAGCTTGGAGAAAGGCCAGGAGAAAGCTTGCTGGTGTACATGGTACTCTTCTGCTGATTTTCAAATAGTCAACTCCCACAGCTTTGCACGCTTTAACACCAAAATGAAAGACAGAAACAGTGTTATTGCTTCATTGCCTTCTGGTCAGGAACAAACACATATGAAGCTGCCTTTACCCATACCTATTTTGAGTTACTCAGAAAGATCTAAATAGAATCTTATATCCAAACATAATGGAAGCAAGAAAATATGTTTCTACTCTTTGCTCTTGTTTACTTGCTGGTTTGCAGTTTGGGTCTTAATATGAGTTTTGGAATATTATGAAACAGCATAATCACCCAGCTAGAAAATAATAGCTAATATATATCAGCCAGCTCACAAGCAAAACAGATTTTTAAAATCTGCTTTATATTCTCTAATGCACCACAGAGAAGGTATCAAGAATTTGAAATATAAATACGGAGAAAGATTATTTAGAGACTTTGTTGAAAAATAAGTATACATAGGAGCAATAAACAAATCTATCATATCAGAACCTAGAATTGCACTGAAAGGAAGCAGATTTCAGTTATTTCCCATGCCATAAAAAAATATCAAAAACTATAGATTTAGAAACCTGAGGCTTCCTCATTCCACCAAAAATGGGGGAGGTAGGAACATTACCAGTAGGACAAATTACACACATTTGGGTTGAAAGAAGAGAAAGAACTGTAATAAGCATAACCAGCAACATGCAGAAAATCAGCAACAGAGCTTGGAGATCAAAGCAGACCGTAACCTAAAGCTAAAGCCTTTAACAGACTATACCAAGTCATGCATGAAAAGTGCCAGGAAGGAATATATTTACTAAATTACCCACTTAGTCCCCTTGAGATAGCAGTATTCTGTAGAATTTCAGTGGAAATGCAACAAGGTCCAAAGTGTTATTAGAGTCCATATAAACGTCCTTTCCCCTCTCAGCTGTTCTCAAGCCCTCACCATTAGTACTTTGAGGGGCTCATAACCCCACTCAGTAAGCTTTTTCTTCATGCCCAAAGGAAAAATTATAGACTTCTCTTCCGAGACTTCCAGATGTTTCATTATTGGTCCCAAACTATTTCCCTAGTTTCATCTTCAGGACCCTCCTTCTCACATTCCCTATGTTGCAACTTATCTGTCTCTAGTGTTAACTCGTTCTTCTTTCTAAGCAGTGAGGAGAAGTATTTAAGAACTGGGTCAATGGGGTCAAACAAATCTTGATCCAAGGAGCAGCTATGCCATATACCAACAGTATGACCTTGGCAAGTCACTTCATTCATTCATTCATGAATTCAACCATATTTATTGAGCATCCAGTGTGTGCCAGGATCTGTGCTTAGCGCTGGAGATAAAGAACAGTACAAAAATTCCTGTCCTCATGAGACCCTTATTCTAGTTAGGGGAGATAGAAATGGTCTAATAATTGCCATGATAAAAACTAAAGCAGAGTAAAGATGCAGAGAGTGATGTGGGAGTGAAGAGAAGAGAGAGAGGAAAGAGGTTGTGCTTTTGACAGATTGATCAAGGAAGGCTTTTCTGATAAGATGACATTTAGATGGAAACCTGAATGAATGAGGAAGTGAGCCTTGTGGTATCTGGGAGATGGTGTCCCAGGCAGAGGGATGATGAGTTTGTGGTCCGATGATTTCAGTCTCTTCTTTAGGAACTGTTCCCCATTGATGTTGCATCACTGTTTTGGTCAGTTTGGGAAGCTATAACAAGATACCACAGACTAGGTGGCTGAAACAATAGAAATGTTTTTCTCACAGTTCTGGAGGCTGGCAAGTTCAGGATCAGGGTGCCAGCAGATTCGGTGTCTGGCGAGTGCCCTCTTTTTGCTTTGCACATGTCAGTCTTCTCATTGTATCCTCAAATGGTGGAGAAAACAGAGAAGGGAAGCAAGCTCTCTCTTGTCTCTTCTAAAAGGGCATTAATCCCATTATGTGGGTCCCACCTTCATGACTCAGTTATCTCCCAAAGCTCTATCTCCAAATATCATCACACTGGGGATTAGGGTTTCAACATATGAATTTGGTGGGTGAGTATGGGGGAGATAAATATGCAGTCTTTAGCAGTCTCTGATCCCATGAAGTTGTTGTGAGGATCATATGAGGTTTATTAGTATACAAGTGCTTAGGGCCATTCTTGGAGCATAAGAAATGGTCACAAAAAGACAGTATTATTTTTTCTATCAGGTTCAGCAAGAATATCCCCTTTGAAAGCTCCTTTGCCATAGGCTTCCCCCCAACCTCATTGCCAGCATTATTCCACTCTCCATTTGGTTTGCATTTCATGTTGTACACAACACTGTAATAGCATTTATCATATTGTGTGTCTTTATTCTTTTCTTTTCCCCCTTTTTTTTTTGTTTCCTCAGCTAGACTGTGAGCTTGATGAAGGGAGTGACTGCACCTTATTCTTGGGCCCTCAGAGCCTAGCACAGTGCCCGATGCATTAAAGTTTCTAAATTCATGCTTGCTGAATGAATGAATGAGCTTAAATACTTCTTGTTCCATGAAGTTTTTAAACTTACTCTCATCTCTATCTCCACTTATATTTTGTATCAGTCATATCACATAATATATGTATCACTTAACCCATATTATTTTGTATGCAAAATTTTTTGCATCTATACATTCTTTCCAACTAGATCATAAAGTCTTATGGAACAGAAATGGTATATTATATTCTTTGTACCTTTGAGTGTTATGTACATACATGGGTTAATTATCGTTGTACTATTAAAAGAAAAGCTTAATGAATAAATGCACAGATGGACTTAAAAACCATTTGATGGAGTATTACACATTTTTTATGGATGGGGTGAATAACGATGTTAGAATGTAACTACTATTGCTTCAGAGCAACCACAGAGAACCTCAGAAGTCCAACCCAGAGAAGTTTTTGAATGCTCTCAGAATGAGGTGGAACAATAAAAATCTCAGTATTATTTCAAAACTCAAAAACTTATTCCTGGTCACTAAAAGAAGTAAAAAGAGTCTAACTCTTTAGAATCAGACAAATTTTGGCTCTTGCATTTTCAGGAAAATGATCTTGGAATAGTTAGACAAAGTGCCAAAAATATACAGAATGCAATGGGATGTGATTTTAATATCTGCAATAGTTGTGTCCCAAATAAAGGAAGCATACAACAAATATAGAGGATTCCCCTCATGTTCCCATTTTCAATAATCTAGGAACGTGATGGAGTTCCTTTACGTAGAAAGACACCTAAATATCTCAGCCAGAAAATGATGCAAAATTCTATAGCAGCCTGTATGGGGTTTCCAATCTCTGTAAGTGGACAGAATTACACATGTATACACTGAATTTAAGGGACACAGATGATAAGACCACCCCAGTTTAAGAGTGTATTAATTTTCTATTGCTTCCTAACAAGTCACCACAAATTTAGTGATTTAAAGCAACACAGTTTTACTATCACGATTTCTGTGCAGGAATCTGGGTATGCATTAGCTTGGTCTTCAGCTCAGGGTCTCACTAGGCTGAAATCAAAGTGTCAGCCGGGGCTGTGGTCTCATTTGAGGCTTGAGATCATCTTCTAAGGTCAGCAGGAAAGTGGTGATGCTGCTGCTGCTATTGCTCCTGCTTATCTCTTTTCAGGTTTTGCCAGATTAAATCAAACCCACCCAGGAACTTTTCCTTTTTAATTAACTCAAAATCAATTGACTAGGAAACTTGATTGCACCTGGAAAATACCTTTGGCAATATAGTGTAACATAATCATGGGAGTTATAACCCATGATATTCCCAGCTTCTGCTCACACTCAAGGGGAGATTATTATACAGCTTGTGTATACCAGGGGGTGGATGTCTTGGAGGTTATCAGAATTTTGTCTAATTCAGAGGGCACTGAGACAGATAAATAAGAATCAGGGTGTCCCACACAACAGCATTACACATAAGTGTCTCAAAATTACTTAGGATGGTAAAATTACTGGGGATGATATAATTGTGTTCTGATCCTTTTTTTTTTTTTTTTTTTTTGAGATGGAGTCTTGCTCTGTCACCCAGGCTGGAGGGCAGTGGAGCGATTTCCACTCACTGCAACCTTCACCTCCTCCACTCACTGCAACCTTCGCCTCCCGGGTTCAAGTGATTCTCCTGCCTCAGCCTCCCAAGTAGCTGGAATTGCAGGCATGCGCCACAAAGCCTGGCTAATTTTTGCATTTTTAGTAGAGACGAGGTTTCACCATGTTTGCCAGGCTGGTCTTGAACACCTGACCTCAAGTAACCCACCCACCTTGGCCTCCCAAAGTGCTAGGATTACAGGCATGAGCCAACGTGCCTGGCCATGTTCTGATCTTTTAATGATGGCAACATTTAGTATTATAGAGCATGAAAATGTCAAAGTCACAACTCTAAAATGTTTTTATTTAGAAATATGTGCCTATTAGAATTTTAGTTACTAGTATTATTTAAGAAAATTGGACTTTTTATAATAACAGGTCAACATTGTAATTCCAAGCTAAAATGGGTGAGTAATTGCTTTAGGCTTGTAATTTCAGATTAAAATATTACTTGGAACATTTAAGAGAACTTCAGGTTCATCATACCTATAAATTTAATTTATTAGGCTTATAAAAGTGACTTAAGTTCCTGGGAAGTTTCTTAAGTCGCCTAACTGGTATACTTAAAAAGAAAATAGAAATATATTACATTAATAAATGTGCTTAAATATTTAAGGAATTTAAGTTGTGAAATCTTCTTTCAAAGTAATTATAAAATTTGCTATATTTATGAATGTATTAATAAGATTTATAAACTAACATAACAGCTTAAGAAGAACAAGAGTTTAAATAAATTGAACACTAATTTTGCACCAAAATTACGTTAAATAGGTTTTTTTCTAGGCATAAAAACTGCCCTCAGGAACATAAAAATACTCATGTTCAACAAGTTTCAACTGTGCTATTTTGTATGACCTCTGTCAAGTTACTTCTCTTAGCTTCAGTTTCCTCATCTACAAAATGGGTATCATCATATTAACTTTTAGGGTTGCTGTAAGGATTGAGATATTTTGCATAAAGTGGTTGGAACATGTAAGGTCCTCAATAATGACAGCTCAAACAAAAAGAGATTAGAGGGTCCAAGATGATAGGCTAGAAGCAGCTCAGGTGTGCTGCTCTCAGAGAGGAAACAAAAGGGCTAGTGAACACTGACCCTGCAGCCAAACAACTGAGAAACCATGTTGGGATCCATCAAGGCAGCAGGGGACACAGAGCAGAGAGAAGCAAAGCTGGACACCAGCCTATCTTGGCATATTGTGAAACCAGGAGAACCTCTCCCACATGGTAAAAGGTGAGTGAGTGAGAGCCCCCTAGAAGATTTGCACTCTCCACAGGGACCAATGCAAGAATGGGAATGGAAGAATCCCTCTGGCCCCCCACACTCTCATCTGTGATAATAAACTGAGGTAGAGAGCCACCTGGTCATTCTGTGGTGGCAACTCTTGAGTCTAAGAGGGCCTCTACAAGCCTTTAGCCCCAAAACAGACCAGCACTGGCACCATAGCTCCAACAGAGGCCACATTTGCAGTGTCTGGGAGAAATAAGATTGATCTATCCTCATCTCATTGGACAGGGCTCAGTACCAGCTTGCAGCCCAGTGGTGCTGCTTCTGCCTGAACTTGGCCAGCAGCCATAGCCTCCTGCTGTCCCAGGAAGCACCCAGATGGCAGAACAAGTGATCCCACCCATCCCCACCACTGATAACCAGGTGGGCAACACCTGCTAGAGCTTCCAGCCCAACAGTCCCACTTCCATGTAAACTCAGCCAAGAGTGCAGCATTCTGTTGTCCTGAGAAATACCCAGATGGTAGGGTGGGTGACACCACACACCCACGCCAATGGTAACCAAGGGGGACAATGCCTGCTAGATCTTCAAGCCCAGAAAACCCTCTTCTGCCTGAACTCAGCTAGCAGGCAAAGCCTCCCATTGTCCTGAGAAACACTGAGATGGCAAGATGGGTGACCCTACCAATCCCTACCACTGGAAGCCAAGTGGGTAATGCTTGCCCAGAGTTTCCAATTCAGAGGTTCCACTTCTGTCTAAATTTGTTGGGGGTGCAGCTTCCTGTTGCCCTGGAAACATCCAGATGGCAGGGTGGGCAACTCCACCTAACCCTGCCTCTCATAGCAAGATGGGCCACACCTGCTAGAGCTTCCAGCTCAGTGGTTCTGCTTTTGTCTAAACTCTGTAGACAGGTGCAACCTTGTGTTTCCCTGAGAAGCACTCAAACAACATATTAGGGCCAACCCAGCAAGGACATGGCTTGTCTGCTAACTTCATCCTCTGCCTAAGGAAGTCCTGTGAACCAGAACACCCAACAAAAGAAACACAGTCATGGAGATAGTAATTGGAGGGGGTCTCCTCTAAGACCCAGGAGCAGACTATAATTGAAGCCAGTTGTCTAATCCCACCAAGAACCACAATCAAACCCTCAAGGGCACCAAAAAAGATAAAAGCAAAAAGCCCATCCAAAGGACTGCAACTTCAAAGACTGAAGAAACGTCAGCCCACATCAATGAGAAAAAAACAGTGCAGGAACTCTGGTAATAGCAACAACAACAAAAAAGGCAAAAATGTCTTCTTACCTCCAAATGACCACACTAGTTCCCCAGCAAAGGTTGTTAACCAGGCTGCAATGACCGAAATGTCAGAACTAGCATTCAGAATATGAATAGAAATGAAGATCACTGATATTCAGGATAAAGTTGAATCCTGATCCATGGAATCTAAAGAATATAATAAAACAATACAAGAGATGAAAGATAAAATGGCCATTTTAAGAAAGAATCAAACTGAACCAATAGAGTTGAAAAACTCACTTTAAGAATTTCATAATACAACAAGTATTAACAGCAGCATCAACCAAGCTGAGGAAAGAATCTCAGAACTTGAGAGATTGCTTTTCTGAAATAACTCCGTCAGACAAAAATAAAGCAAAAATTATAAAGAATGGATAAAAGCTCTGAGAAATATGGGATTATATAAAGAGGCCAAGAGACCAACTCTATAATTCACTGGCATCCCAAGGAAAGGGAGAGAAAGCAAGCAACTTGGAAAACATATTTGAGGTTATCATCCATAAAAATTTTCCCAATATCACTAGAGAGGCCAACATTTAAATCCAGGAAATTCAGAGAACCCCTGCAAGACACTGTACAAGACAACCATCCCCAAGACAGATGGTCATCAGATTCTCCAACGTTGAAATGAAGGAAAAAATGTTAAAGGCAGCTAGAGAGAAGGGGCAGGTCACCTACAAAGGGAACCCTATCTAGCTAACAGTGGAACTTTCAGCAGAAACTCTACAAGCCAGAAGAGACTTGGGGGCCTATATTTAGCATTCTTTTTTTTTTTTTTTGACAGAGTCTTACTCTTTCACTCAGGCTCGAGTGAAGTGGCGTGATCTCAGCTCACTGCAACCTCTGCCTCCTGGATTCAAAAGATTTTCCTGCCTCAGCCTCCTAAATAGCTGGGATTACAGGTGCCCGCCATCATGCCTGGCTAATTTTTTATTTTTAGTAGAGATGGGGTTTCACCATGTTGGCCAGGCTGGTCTCGAACTCCTGACCACAGGTGATTCACCCACCTCGGCCTCCCAAAGTGCTAGGGTTACAGGCGTGAGCTACCTCACCCAGCCTCAGCATTCTTAAAAAAAAAAAAAAAAAAAGAAATTCCAACCAAGAATTTCATATCCAGCCAAACTAAGTTTCATAAGCAAAGGAGAAATAATACCATTTTCAGACAAGCAAATGCTCAGGGAATTTGTTACTGCCTTGCACGGTCATTAAGGGAGTGCTAAATGTGGAAAGGAAAGACTGTTACCAGCCACCACAAAAGCACACTTGAGTGTATAGGTCATTGACACTATAAAGCAACCACACAATCAAGTCTGCATAATAACCAGCTAACAATATGATTACAAGCTACCTTCACATATCATTTTTTTTTTTTTTTTGAGAGGGAGTCTCACTGTCACCAGGCTGGAGTGCAGTGGTACAATCTTGGCTCACTTCAACTTCTGCCTCCCAGGTTCAAGTATTCTCCTGCCTCAGCCTCCCAAGTAGCTGGGACTACAGATGTGCACCACCATGCCCAGCTAATTTTTGTATTTTTAGTAGAGACAAGGTTCCACCATGTTGGCCAGGATGGTCTTGATTTATTGACCTCATGATCCACCCACTTGGCCTCCCAAAGCGCTGGGATTGCAAGCATAAGCTACTGCGCCTGGCCACACATATCAATACTAACCTTAAATGCAAACAGAATAAATACTTCAATTAAAAGGCACAGAGTGACAAGTTGAATAAGAAAGCAAGATCCAACTGTATGCTGTCTTCAAGAGATCCATCTCACAGATAATGGCACCCATAGATTCAAAGTAAAGGAACAGAGAAAAATTTACCAAGCAAATGGAAAACAGAAAATAGCAGGGGTAACTATTTTAATTTCAGACAAAATAGACATTAAACCAATAATGATCAAAAAACAAAGAGGGAGGCTAGACGTGGTGGCTCACCCCTATAATCCCAGCACTTTAGGAGGCCGAGGTGGGAGGATAATTAGAATTTGGGAGTTCGACACCAGCCTGGCCAACATGGTAAAACGCCATCTCTACTAAAAATACAAAAGTTAGCCACATGCTGTGGCTCACACTTGTAATCCCAGCTACTCAGGAAGCTGAGGCACAAGAATAGCTTGAACCTGGGAGGCAGAGGTTGCAGTGAGCTGAGATCATGCCACCACACTCCAGCCTGGGTGACAGAGTGAGACTCTGTCTCAAAACAAAACAAAACAAAATAAAAAACCAAACAATAAAAAGAAGGACAGAAGGGCATTACATAATTATAAAGAGTTCAATCCAACAAGAAGATCTTACTATCCTACATATATATCCACCCAACACAGGTGCACCCAAATTCATAAAGCAAGTACTTAAAGACCTATGAAGAGATTTAGATAACCACACAACAATACTAGGAGATTTTAACACTCCATGACCATATTAACGATATCATTGAGGCAAAAATACTAACAAAGGTATTCAAGATGTGGATACAACATTTGATCAAATGGACTGAACAGACATCTATAGAACACTCTACCCCAAAACAGAATATACATTCTTCCTATCTGCACGTAGCACATACTCTAAAATCAACCATTCAATAGGATGTAAAGCAATTCTCCGCAAACTAAAAAACAAACAGAAATCATACCAACCACACTCATGGACTACAGCACAATAAAAATAGAAATCAATACTAAGAAAATCACTCAAAACAATACAATTGTGTGGAAATTAAACAACCTGCTTCTGAATGACTTCTGTGTAAATAATGAAAGGAAGGCAGAGATGAAGAAATTCTTTGAAAGTAATAAGAACAAAGATACAATATACCAGAATCTCTGCGACATAATTAAGGAAGTGTTAAGGGGGAAGTTTATGGCATTAAATGCTCATATAAAAATGTTAGAAAGATCTCAAATTAATAACTACCATCACAATTAGAGAAACTAGGGAAACAAGAGCAAACCAACCCCAAAGCCAGCAAAGGACAAGAAGGAACCAAAATTAGAGCAAAATGAAAGGAAACTGAGATGCAAAATAAAATACACAAAAGATCAATGACTCCAGGAGTTGGTCTTTTGAAAAAATTATTAAGACAGATCATGAGCTAGACTAATAAAGAAAAAAGGAACGAAGATTCAAATAAACACAATCAGAAATGACCGTGGTACTTTACCACTGATCCCACGGAAACACAAAAACACCTCAAAGATTACTATGAACACCTCTATGCATACAAACTAGAAAATCTAGAAGAAATGGATGAATTCCTGGAAACATATAACCTCCCAAGATTGAACCAGGAAGAAACTGAATCCCTGAACAGACCAATAACATGTTTGGAAATTAAATCAGTAATAAAAAGCCTACTAACCAGAAGAAGCCCAGAACCAGATGGATTCACAGCTGAATTCTACCAGACTTACAAACCTATGACATCATAGGTTTGTAATGAAAAACTGGTACCAATTCTATTGAACTATTCCAAAAAACTGAGGGGGAGGGACTCCTCCCTAACTCATTCTATGAGGCCAACATCATCCTAATACCAAAACCTGGCAGACACACAACAAAAAAAGAAAACTTCAGGCCAGTGTCCTTGATGAACATAGATACAAAAATCTTCACTGAAATCCTAGCAAACCAAATCCAGCAGCACAACAAAACCTAATCCACCATGATGCAGTAGGCTTTATCCTTGGGATGCAAGGTTAGTTAAACATACACAAATTTAAAAATGTGATTTACCACATAAACAGAGCTAAAACCAAAAACAACATGATCATCTTAATAGGTACAAAAAAGCTCTCCAATAAAAGTCAGCACCCCTTCATGCTAAAAACCCTCAACAAACTTGGCATTGGAGGAATATATTTCAAAATAAAAGCCATCTGTGACAAACGCATAGCCAACACCATATTCAATGGGCAAAAGCTGGAAGCATTTCCCTTGAGAACCGGGAAAAGACAAAAATATCTACTCTCACCACCCCTATTTAAGCTAGTACTGGAAGTCCTGGACACAGCAGTCAGGCAAGATAAAGAAATATAAGGCATCCAAATAGGAAGAGAAGAAGTCAAACTATATCTGTTTGTAGATGATATGATTCTATACCTAAAAAAAAACCCATGGTCTCTGCCCAAGAGCTCTTAGATCAGATAAAAAGTTTCAGGATACAAAGTCAATGTACAGAAATCAGTAGCATTTCTATACACCAACAATATCCAAGCTGACAGCCAAATCAAGAATGTAGTCCCATTCACAACACCACAAAAACAATAATATATCTAGGAATACAGCTAACCAGGGAGTGAAAAATCTCCATAATGAGAATTACAAACACTGCTCAAAGAAATCAGAGAAGACACAAACAAATGGAAAAACATTCCTGCTCATGGATAGGGAGAATCGATATTGTTAAAATGACCACACTTCCCAAAGCAAGTTACAGATTCAATGCAATTTCTATCAAACTACCAATGAAATTCTTCACAGAATTGGAAAAAGTTGTTTCAAAATTCATATGGAAGCAAAAAAGAGCTCGAATGGCCAAGGCCATTCTAAGCAAAAAGTACAAAGCTGGAGGCATCACGTTACCTGACTTCAAACTACACTACAAGGCTACAGTAATCAAAACGGCATGGTGCTGATACAACAACAGACACACAGACCAATAGAACAGAATAGAAAGACCGGAAGTAAAGCCACAGACCTACAGGCGTCTTGTTTTTGACAAAGTTGACAAAAACAAGTAATGGGGAAAGGACTCCCTATTCAATAAATGGTGCTGGGATAACTTGCTAGCCATATGCAGATGATTGAAGGTGGACCCCTTCTTTATACCATATACAAAAATCAACTCAAGATGGATTAAAGGCTTAAATATAAAACCCACAACATGAAAACCCTGGAAGGTAACCTAGGAAACATCATTCTGGACATAGGCTCTGGCAAATAGTTTATGAAGACACCAAAAACAATTGCAACAAAAACAAAACCAGACAAATATTTTCTCCCATTCTCTAGTTTTTCTGTTTACTCAATTGATAGTTTCTCACAGCAAAAGCAACTATCAATTGACTAAACAGACAACCTAGAGAATGGGAGAAAATGTTTGCAAACTACACATCTAACAAAGGTCTAATATCCAGAATCTATAGGGAACTTAAACACATTAATAAGCAAAAAACAACCCATTAAAAAGTAGGCAAAGGACATGAACAGACTCTGTTCAAAAGAAGTCATACACATGGCCAACAAGCATATTATAAGATGCTCACCATCACTAACTAGAAGAGAAAGGCAAATCAAAACCACAATGAAATACCATCTATGCCAGTCAGAATGGCTCTTACTAAAATGTCAAAAAACAACAGATGCTGGCAAGGTTGTGGAGAAAAGGAAAAGTTTATACACTGCTGGTGGGAATGTAAATTAGTTCAGCCATTGTGGAAAGCACTGCAGTAACTCCCCAAAGAACTTAAAACAGAATTATCATTCAACCCAGCAATCCCATTATTGAGTATGTGCCCAAAGGAATATAAATGACTCTACCATAAAGACTCATGGGTGCGTATGTCTATTGCAGCACTATATACAGTAGCAAAGACATGGAATCAACCTAAATGCCCATGGATGGATATATAACATGGATTACTACACAGCCATAAAAAGAACTACATCATGTCCTTTACAGCAATATGGATAAAGCTGGAGGCCATAATCCTAAGCAAACTAATACAGAAAAAGAAACCCAAATGCCACATTCTAACTTGTAAGTGGGAGCTAAACATTGAGTACGCATGACCATAAACAAAGGAAAAACAGGCACTGTGTCTTACTTGAGATTGGAGGGTGGGAGGAAGGAGAGATTTGAAAAATTCCCTATCAGGTACTCTGCTGATTATCTGGATGATGAAATAATCTGTACACCAAACCTCTGTGATGTGCAATTTACCTGTATAACAAACCTACACATTACCTCTAAACCTAAAATAAATTTAACAAATAAAAAGAAGAAAAAAGAAATTGTATTCTTCTCCTAAAACAAGGACACAGGCCTTTTTTACAGTCTATCCATGTCACTTTAAAAGTTCAATCCTCCATATAGTTGCTTAAGTACCGATTAGTTTGTTACCTTTCTAGGCACAAAGGATGTTTAGAGAATTAATTTTAATGTCAACAGCAGGAAAGTAACCTGTCAAACCCCAGGGAGGTTGATCACACCCTTCAGATCTTAACCAGAAAGTGGCTGAAGGAAAGCAATTGCAAACCCATGTCTCAATTTTGTCCTTAAAATTGAGACATAGAAGGCAGAAAGTCAGCATCAGTCTCCAACGACTTTTTGCAACCAGTATTTCTCTGCCAACATCTTAGGCCAAATTATTGGAATGAGGTTTAAAACACTAGGGGAATGGAGAAGCTGGGTATTCCCTCTAGGCTAATAGTTGCCTGGTGAAATGTCACTGCATTTGTGTCAGAATGTGCAGAGGAATGCAATCCTGTCTGGGCAGAAGGCAAATAGAAACCCAAAGGAGAGCTGATTCAATCACTCTGTATGATTTAGAATGTATTATGGTCAACATAGACACTGATCTACTTTTCCCAAGTTCCTATATTTAGGGACTGAAACTGCTGTTTCAAAGAAAAAAAAAACACATAAAATGAATTATTCTGAGCACTTGTACAAATCTTTTAGTGTTCAATTTCTCCTGGGAAAATGCAATGATTTGACGACAGCTCTGGAAGGGAACAAACAGAAGTATAGAACGGGGTATGGGGAAGTTTCAGAGAGAGAGAGACAGAGACAGAGGGAGAGACATAAAGAGATAGAAAGGAGGAATATAGAAACAGAAAGTCTCAAAAAAAGAAAACAAAGAAGGACAGATTCAGAGACAAGTTGTGAGGCAAGACCCAGACAGAGAAAACAAACACAAAGAAGTAATATTTAGAACACAGAGAGGCCTAACACTGAAAACCAATGACATAAAAACAAATGAAACACTGAAAAAATGTATACAATTTTTAAAAATCCAAGGAACCAGCCAGAGGAGCTGGGGAGGGAAAAGAGAGAAAGGAAGATAACCCATGGCAACACGCAATTGAGTTAATATTTATTGAGTGACCACAGAGAGCATGGCAACCTACTGGAACTTAAGTAGAAATAAATTCAATTCTCTCCAGTCCTGAAGGATGGGGAAGCTCAGGTCTGCCGTGCTACCTAGGGGCTGAGGAAGTGTGAGTACAGGCAGATCCGCACCGAGCTCTGCTTGCTGCAGTTTGGCCCCAGCTCCACTTCCTTGGTCTGACCTGCAACCTTCTTCCCCAAATTCTACTGAAGAAAAACAAATACTTAAGGAGACACAAAGTTTTTTTGTTTGTTTGTTTGTTTGTTTTTTGGTATTTGTAACATCAGGTCTAAAACAAGTACTATTATTAGTAATTATGCCATATTTCTTTATGAAACATAAAAATCTGGAAACTAGATGTTTTCAAAACAGAAAGGTTAAAATTTTAAGAAGAGACCAAACAAGGGACCACTTTCATTACATGTCTCCCCTCCCAGATCCTGACATATATAATAATACATAGTATTTTAAAAGCACAAAAACACCAGCCTGGCCAACATGGTGAAACCCTGTCTCTACTAAAGATACAAAAAATTAGCCAGGCATGGTGGTGGGTGCCTGTAATCCCAGCTACTCAGGAGGCTGAGGCAGGAGAATCTCTTGAACTCGGAAGGCGGAGGTTGCTGTGAGCCCAGATAGTGCCATTGCACTCCAGCCTGGGTGACAGGGCGAGACTCTGTCCCAGAAAAAAAAGAAGCACGAAACCAAAACCTCATAAATCACCACTAAAGAACTTACTCATGTAACCAAACACCACCTGTTCCCCCCAAAAACCTATGAAAATTAAAATAAAATAAACAAAACAAATCTAAGTTTTATACAATTTAGTCTAGAAAATACATTGTAAGAATATCAGAGTACACAGACACATATCTGATCAAAATGTCTCCAAAAAACCTGCAGAAAGGGAAATGTGGTCTGTTATATGACTCACCATGTCCATGAAATAAAAATAAACCATGGTTTCTAAGAAATACAACCATTTCTGGCAGTGGGTGCTAGAAAATAGATTTGCGAGGAAAAGACACAATAATCAAAGCTCATTATGCTCCATCAATGGACCATACCTATTCAGACCTAACTATATCTGGTAAACCTAAAGAAAGAAGGCACATAGCAGAATAATTTGTGGAATATTAGCTTATTTATTCTTCCTATATTTTCCTACCTCACAACTGGAATTTTAGAACTGCTCGGCCTCTAGGATTTTTACAGGGTGGAAAACCAAAAGATACTTAAAAGAGATTTTTTTTTTTTGTCATATGAGAACTTCTTGAAAAAACTATGCTACTATTATCCTGAGGATGCAGGATAGAGAGAATACTTTCAGAAGCTCGGGAAGAGGGAGCTATGTCTCCTGAACCAAAAAGAGGGTCAAAGTTTTTGACCCTCTTTTCTCAGTAGCAAAATACCACCCCAGGGAGGTGTTATGTGTTAGTGGAAAGGATCGCACACTCTGGAACAGAGAGACTCTCAATGGTACCCAGTGGACCAAGGACCAAGGAATACATCTCAGATGATGTGGCCCCTCCCTATAACTAACTTTAGGAATTCAACACAACTCTATGGTGTGGCAAGTCCCAGTAGTGACTTCAATTGAATTCTCTACCACTCTAGCAAAATAGGCTATGAGAACAATTTTAGTTAATTTTATAAAAACGGAGCTATTTCATATATATTGGAGTTTGTGGTCTAGATGTCATATATGCTACACAAACTTTGGCATCAAATAGAAGGAGGTCTGAGTTAACTTTTGGTCATCTTACTTAATTTCTCCAAGTCTTACTTCTGTCATCTGTAAACGGAGACCAAAGGTAGAATTTTATTCATTTGCTATTATAAGCAGCGAGCAATAGCTTTATGCTCAGTGCTTAGTCCAGTACCTGGAACGTAGTCAGTGTTCAGTAATGGTCATTTTTATTCAGTTTGAAAAATGTCTCCCTCTAGTAAGAAGTCAAGCAAAATTTTGACACAAAGCTTATACATAACTATTATAGAGGGAAACACCATTAGTTATGCACAACTGTTTACAAGATTTAAAAATTTAGACTATTAATAGTTCTTCAAGAGGAATACCCCTAACCATCTCAGGAAGAACAATATGAACATACAAACCAACCATCACCAACAAAAACACCAACCATCTCCCACAACTTTCTCAACAGGGGCCCATGCCCATTCAGACCAATGTGTCCAATCAACCTCAAACTCATGGGAAAGAAAAATTTAAAAAGCAATTCAAAGCTTTAATATGTCAATGGCTTTTAAAAAATCAACTGTCACATTTCTTCTTTTTTTCCCTCCCTTCCCTCAACACAATCGTGTTTGAGGCCAAAGCTAGTTATAATTCTTGGAGTGACTGACATTAAAAGACTTTCGACAAGCAGTCTAGTGACCTTGATGGAAGTATCTTAATCTGACAGATAGACTTCTCAAATGGAATGTGGGAGGGAAGAGCATATTTTAACTTTTGGTAAGCTAAAATAGCACCTTGAAAATTGAATGACCCTAGATATGGATTTAGTAGTTGTACCCATTTCAGGTTATAAAAGCCCTAAGATTAAAAAAAAATTGCAAGTCCAGCTCAGGATAGAGGAAGTTTGATATTTCTGCATCTAACGTATGCCTGTAGCTCATTAGGTAATAAGGTTTGCATTCATATTAAAATTCTTAGTGTGGCTTCAGGCTCTCCTCCGTTTTGCTTTCCTCTACCCTTCTCAAATGATTTGGGACTAATCATTGGTTTCAGTTCTCTCACCAAGGGGACCATGGTGAAAAAAGCATGACTTAACAATTCAACAAGCATTTCTTGAGCATTTGTTATGAACTCAATGCCAGGGATACCGACAAGGACATAGTCTCTGCTGTCAGCAGATATGAATACTCTGTCATAATTGTTTCAAATTTCTTTTTCCCTAAAAATTATAAAAATTTGATATAGACACAAATTAAAGTAGTAGTATATATACCAATCACCAAGATAAAACAATTACCAAGATTTTGTTGCATTCGCAGAACTTATTTATTTTTAAAGTTATGGTAGAAAACACATTTTAACATAACATGTTTAACGTAAAAATTAGCACCTTGACCATTTCTAAGTGTATAGTTCAATAGTGTTAGCAATAGTCACATCGTTGTGCAACAGATCTCTAAAAGTTTTTCATTTTGCAAAACTGAAACTCTATACCCACTGAAAAACAACTATTTCCCCTTCCTCAGAGCTCCTGACATCCACAATTCTGCTTTCTATGAGTTGGACCAATTTAGATGCCTTATACAGGTGGAATCATACAGTGTTGGTCTCTTTGTGACCGGGCTTATTTTACTTAGTATAATGTCTTCAGGGTTCATCAATGTTATAGCACATGACAGAATTTCCTTCTCTTTTTAAGCTAAGTAATATTCCACTGTATGTATATACTCCATTCTCTGTATCCATTTATATGTCAGTGGATATTTGGGTTGCTTTCGCCTCTGGTATTGTGAATAATGCTGTAATGAACATGAATGTGAAAATATGTCATCAAGAGTGTCTTCAATTCTACCGGATATGTACCCAGAGTGGGATTTCTGGATCATATGGTAATCGCATTTGTAGTTTCCTGAGGAAACTCTATACTGTTTTTCATAGTGGCTGCATTGTCAATTCACATTGACAGTGCACAAGAATTGCAATTTCTCCACATTCCAATACCACTTGCTATTTTCTGTTTTTATGACAGTGGCCATGTGTATTAGTCCATTCTCACACTGCTATAAAGAACTACCTGAGACTGGGTAATTGAAGAAAAGAGGTTTGGCTCACAGTTTCCTAGGCTGTACAGAAGCATGTTTTGGAGGCCTCAGGAAATTTACAATTATGGCAGAACACAAAGGGGAAGCAAGCACATTTTACCGTGGTGCAGCAGGATAGAGACACAGAGAGGGGGGAAGTGTGCCACACAACTTTAAACCATCAGATCTCATGAGAACACACTAACAGCAAGGGGGAAATCTGCCCCCATGAGCCAATCATCTCCCACCAGGCCCCTCCTCTGACATGTACAATTTGACATGAGATTTGGGTGGGGACACAGAGCCAAACCATATCACCATCTTAATGGGTGATATCTCATTATAGTTCTGATTTGCATTTCTCTAATGGTTAGTGACATTGAATATCTTGTCACTTGTTAGCCATTTATAAATCTTTGGAGAAATACCTCTTTGAGGATTTTACCCATTTTTTTTAACTAGGCTATTTGCTTGTTGTTAAATTATAGGCATTCTTTATATATTCTGGATCTAACTCCTTATCAGATATATGATTTGGAAATATTTTCTCCCATTTTGTAGATTACTTTTTCACTCTACTGATTGCTTCCTTTCATGTGCAAAAGGCTTGAAGTTTGATGTACTCTCATTTGTCTATTTTTGCTTTTGTTGCCTGTGGTTTTGGTGTCATATCCAAGAAAACATTGCCAAATCCACTGTTATAAAATTTTTCTCCTGTGTTCTTCTTATAGTTTTATATTTTATATTTATATACAGTGGAATATTACTTATGCCTATAATTTATATTTATATATTATGCCTAGGTCTTTAATTCATTTTGAGTTTATTTTTGCATATTGTGTAAAGTAAGGATCCGACTTCATTTTTTTACACGTGGATATCCAGTTTTCTCAGCACCATTTATTGACAGGACTACCCTTTAAGCCCATTGTATGGTTTTGGCACTCTTGTCAAAGATTGATTGATTGCATGCACAAGGGTTTATCTGGGACCTCTATTCTATTCTATTGATCCATATGTCTGTCCTTATGTCAGTACCACACTGTTTAGATTACTGTAACTTGGGATCACTTAACCTATTTTTTAAAACGTTTTTTCTTTTTCTTATTTGAAGTATTTTTCAGCAAATATCAGATGGTATTATTTTACCTCTTCATAATTCAATATAACTCTAAAACTTATGGCCCACTACCAAATCACAATATTATTATCACTCATAATGTTTCTTTGGCATAATCTTATACCTGGTCTTAATCAAATGTATGGATTTTCTAAAAAATGTGTTTTCTGGCTTATTTGAATTAAAATCTAAACAAGGTCCACATTTTAATATGTTTATTTTTTAGGTCACTCGTAATTTAGAACAGTTCTTCCTCTGCTCCCTTTTCCTCCAGCCATTGACTTATAGAAATTAGTTTACTTGTTCTATAGAATGCCTCCCATTCTGGATTTCTCTAATTCTTTATTATGTCATTTAACACTAAATGGAAATTAGCTAGGGACTTCACTCTATGGTCATTTAACTATAAATTGAAATTAGACTAGAACTATGATATTTTTATGTCTGCAAGCAGCTTTTTAACCTTATCTGCAAATTGAAGATTCTGAGGGCCTTTCCCAGTTTCACTGGGCATTCTCACATGTCTTCCCATATTTCCACCCAAGGAACATAGGATCTTCTTCTTTTAGTAGATGTTTGTAGAAAAATTTTTTACACCCTGAGTTTGTGGCATACATAGGTTGTCCCTATTCATTTTTCACTATTACTGCCACACAACTTCATTCTTGTTCTTGTTATACTGCTGTAAGTGATTTACCACTCCTGTTCATAATCTGAAATTTATGAGAATTTATTGCCTTTGATTTTTATTTCAGATATTAACAGTGCACTTATTATTGGCTATCCTAATGGATTTGTTTGTTTTCCAGGAGGAATTTTGGGGAAATTAAAACCTGCCTTTCTGCCAGGATCACATCACTGGAAGCTCCGTGACTGTCTTGTTGTAAAGAAAAAAAACTCACAGAAACACCCCACCTCCCAACCTACTCTCTTTAACTTCTTCCCCCAAGCCCACCCCCAAATATAACTGCTATCCAGAAGCTGTTATGTCCTGTTTCCATACATGTTTTTGTACTTTTACTATATCTATCTACATATGTCAATTAAATTTATGTCCTATCGTTTTGTGAATTTATATTTGCATATATATTTTCATATGTATAATTTGCATTTTATTGAAAATTGTTTCTTGAGATTTATCCACATTGAAACATGGAGCTCTAAATTGTTAATTTTAACTGCTATAGAGTATTCCATAATTTGAATAAAGCATAACTTGTTTGTACAATCTCCCGCCAAGGGAAAATTATTTCCACTCTCATCATGACAAGGAGCACTGCAAAAATTAAAATAAAAATTACATTCATACGTGTTTGCCTGCACCCATCTGCCTGATTTTCTCTAAAATAAATATCTAGGAGTAGAAGTGGAAGTGCCAGGTCAAAGAGCATGTGCATCTTCTTATGCCCACATATATGAGAGTTTTCCCCGAGTATATCTACATCAACATCTATGATGTTTTAATTTTCTACATCCTTCTCTGTATTCGTTTGTTTTCATGCTGCTATGAAGAAATACCCAAAACTGGGTAGTTTATAAAGGCAAGAAGATTAATTGACTCACAGTTCTGCATAGCTGGGAAGGTTTCATGAAACTTACAATCATGGTGGAAGGGGAAGGAAACATGTCCTTCTGCACATGGCGGCAGGAGAGAGAAATGCCAAGCCAAAGGAGGAAAAGCCCCTCATAAAACCATCAGATCTTGTGAGAATGAACTCACCATCATGAGAACAGCATGAGTGTAACTGCCCCCATGATTAAATTACCTCCCACTGAGTCCTCTTATGATAAATAGGAATTATGGGAACTAAAATTAAAGGTGAGATTTGGGTGGGGACACAGAGCCAAACCATATCATTGTCAATATGAAATAGTACTTTATTGTTACTCTATTATATATTTTATTGAATGAAATGTGAGGTTGAGAACCTTTACAAGTCCTATTCATCATTTTATCTTCTTTTTCTGTGTATGGTCTGTTTATAACATTGATAATCTCTTGGGTTTTATGTCAATTTCTTAATGATTTGTGAGGGTTTAAAAATATATTCTAGATAATGATTCTTTTTGATATTTATTAAATACAATGTATTCTCATAAAATCATCTATGAACTCTTCCTCCCTTCCCCCTCTCCATTCCCTTCCCTCTGCCTTCATCTCTATCTCTACATCTACCTCTACCTCTAGCTCTATCTCTAGTTATAGCTCTAGCCCTATCCCTATCCCTATCCCTAACTCTATCTCTACCTCTAGCTCCACCTCTACCTGTACCTCTATGTCTAGCTCTATCCCTACCTCCACCTCTAGTACTGGTACCAGCTCTAGCTCTACTTCTGTCTCTACCTCTACTTCATCTCTATCTCTAGCTCTACCTCTAGTCCTACCTCTAGCTCTAGCTATACTTATATCTCCACCTCATCTCTAGCTCTAGCTCTAGTTCTAGCTCTAACTCTACATGTAGCTATAGCTCTAGCTCTACCTATCTCTATCTGTCTCTATCTCGATCTCGATCTCTATCTCTATTTCCATAACCCTTTCTCTCCCTACAGTTCAGATTTTGTTCTTGGAAATAGCCTGGGAAACAGGCAGTTTACTATACTTTCCATTTTCCCAAATCTCCATCTCTAACCACACCTCACGCCTGCTACCACCACACAGATTTCTTCTTGGAACATCCCTTGTTTGTGAAGCATTGACACTTATGCAAAAAGGTATTAAAAGTAAGCGTTTGGCCAGGCACGGTGGCTCACGCCTATAATTCCAAGCACTTTGGGATATGGATCACAAGGTCAGGAGATCAAGACCATGCTGGCTAACACAGTGAAACCCTCTCTCTACTAAAAATGCAAAAAATTAGCCAGGCTTGGTGGCAAGCACCTATAGTCCCAGCTGCTCAGGAGGCTGAGGCAGGAGAATCGCTTGAACCCGGGTGGTGGAGGTTGCAGTGAGCCGTGATCACACCACTGCACTCCAGCCTGGGTGAAAGAGCAAGACTCCATCTCAAAAAAAAAAAAAAAAAATAGTAGAAGTTTCCTGCCTTTATGGACAACCTGTTTGTCAAATATGATCACATTCCATAAATTAGTTTTAAGTTCAACTGGGGTTTCCCTCCTTTCAGCATGCATATTATCTCTTCCCTTCCTCTGGACCTTTCCTATCCATGTCTTTACTAGGATTATTACCCGTCTGGTGAGTGCTGTAAACAAAATGTTACGCGTGCAATTAATGCTAATTTGGATGATAGGAAACAGAAATATTAATTCTAGTTACTTTTCAAACATAGCTCATGCATTAATAAGAGAATCTGATGTCACTGCAAGACGACTTGGTTGAGATGATAATGCTAATTTATTGAAATGGGTGGGTGTCATAATCAGTTTGAAAAAAGAGAGAAACATTTCTAAGACATACCGGATCGTATTAATACATCACCTCCACACAAAAAATTGGTGTTAACATAAAAATTCCTCTGGACGTTTAAGAAGAAATGCCTCCTCAAATATTGAGATCTAGTGAATGCAGCTTTTAAAACTGTAATATATAGGTCAGAGGGTTTTTTGTTTGTTTTGTTTTCCTATCTTTCTATTTGGCTTTTCTCTTAACATAGACTAGAGAAATAAAGGCACATGCAAATGCATAATTTATTTATTTAGATTTCAATTGAAATTTTTCATTATGTTTATTATTTTTAAACACAGGCATCTGCTTGGCTTCATGTGCAAAGCCCTGAATTTCATTCTCTTCTTACTGAAGTTCTTGAAATGAAAGTAATACTTTAATATTTGATAATAATAGCCCAAGAAGGATGGTAACATCCAAGTGTAAGTACTACATATTGAAGAATAAATTTTTTACAGGAAAATGCATTATATTAAGAATCATAGAAGTTTTTACTCATAATAACAAATATGGAAGAAAAAATAGCTTGCAATAAACGTACCCAGTCCATATTTGTATCCAATATATATTTTTTCTCTAAAGCAGAATTACAATATAAAAACAAAATTTACATTCCAAATGGTATGTCATATTAGAGAGAAAAATAGTGCAAATGAACAGTTTAAACTGTCCAAAAATATGAGTAATTTTATTTGAAAAATGACAAGCATTCTTCAGAGTTCTGGACCACCCAATTATTTCAATAAAACAAATTGTCTTGGAGAAAGGCTCATAAACTCTGAGCCATTCATTAGTTTATTTTTGTATCATCAGGGAGTTAGCTTGGGAAACTGGCAAAATCCTATCTGGCTTGAAAAGTAAATGCCCTCGGATTAGGGTTCTGTGCAACAAAAAATGCAAAAGGCTAATAATCTTACTTAAAAATTTTATGATTATTAATTTTCATTCTGTCAGCCCACATCACAATTAAAAGAAATAAATCATTTTGGTGATTTGTGCCTGATTTTTCCCAAATTTCTTTCTTTGTTTGCTTGTTTTAATATTAAGTATATTTCTATTAGCTGGCAACAGCTGTCATTTGGGTGCCTCAGCTGACCACTCCCAGAACACCCATAGCTTCAGTGTGTACTCTTTACTACAAATTCTTAATGTCTGGATTTACTAAATAATTAAAACCATCCTTGCAAATGTCCAATATAAGAGGGAGTAGATAAACTTCTTGCTTCATACCTTTTTCCAAAAGCTTTTATTTTCAAGTGAAATTGATTCTTATTTGTTTTTAATTTACCAGCCACAAGCTTAATATCATTTAACTAGCTAGTTAATAAAGCTTTGTAATTAAAGCTTTGTATTAAATCTTTGTATACACAATGATTTATTTGGGACTTGAATTTTGAATTCTTTTCTCCTTAAATTAATAAAATTTTGAGTTTCTGTTTTAATCTTCAAATATTTCAATTATTTGTTTTTTAAACAAGCCTGAATTAAAGGAATGATTGAAATTCATAAATGCCATTTTTTCTCTTACATGATCATACTATTAAAACTATAAAGTTTCCACATCAAAATAAGAAGATAACTAAAGACAAAATAAAAAATTGTGAAAGCACCAAGAAATAAATGACACCTTACCTATCAGGGGAAAAATCTTATGGACTGTCCATAAGAAAGAGCAGTCGCTCCTCCAAGGTCCCTGAAGGATAATAATCTGTGACACTACAGTAGATACTCAGACATAAAGTAGTTCCAAGAACAAAGACTATTGTCTGTCAAGAGCTGCTTATTTTCTTATTTTGATGACAGCCAGGAATGTATTCAAAAGGTATATTTGTAATACATTAGCCACAGTCTAATTGTGCTACCACTGGAGGGCTGCTCAATATCTAGTTCATCACACAATAGCGGATGGAAGTTGGATTCATTCTTTTTGGAGGTTTATATGGTTTGGCTGAGTCCTCACCCACATCTCCTCTCCAACTCATACATGTTGTAGGAGTAACCCAGCGGGAGGCAATTGAATCATGGGGGCAAGTCTTTCCTATGCTGTTCTCACGATAGTAAGTCTCATGAGATCTGATGGTTTTAAAAATGAGAGTTCCCTGCACAAGCTCTCTTTACCTGCTGCCATCCATGAAAAATGTGACTTGTTCCTCCTTGCCTTCTGACATGATTGTGAGGCTTCCCCAGCCACGTGGAACTGTAAGTCCAGTAAACCTCTTTGTTCTGTAAATTGCCCAGTCTTGGGTATGTCTTTAACAGCAGCGTGAAAGCCGACTAACACAAAGGTCTAATCAGAGTTGGATTTGTGTTGCTTTTGTTTGTAACACTGTGCTAAGACTGAACACAATGAGGTCCAGTGTTTTCCATGTTACTAGCTTTTTCACCTCTTTTCCACAGTAGCACAAACTCATGCTAGGAAGTTAATTGTGTAGGCATGAGAGCTTGTCTATACCATGATCTCCAAAAAACTGATTTTAATTATTTTTATCTTTCCTACCAATATACCTGCCATTGCTTTCCTCTTCAAACCTCAACTATTTAGTCATTGGATTCAGCTTTAATCTTGTCACCTTATATGTACACAGACATTTTTACATGTTTTACGTGAAACAAGGTAGAGCGTGAGTAAGTAAATGTGTGTGTATGATGCACATGTGTGTGCAGAAAACTTCAATCTAAATTTATTATTATTATCTAGTGCAATTAGATGGTCAGGCACAGGAAACAAAAGGGTTTAACAGAAAACAGATAACGTACGTCTTTAGGGAAGAAAGGATTACAAATTTCACGCTGGTCAAAATTGAAATTTCATAGAATAAACATCTGCAGTTTATGCTAAAAGCTGCATGTAGGGTTAAAATATGATATTATTCTAGGTAGATTTCAACCTTTGGTTGCAGCTGGCTGAGGGCGCTGCTGGCAACAGCTGTTATTTGGGTGCCCCAGCTGACTGCTCCCAGAATACCTATAGCAGTTACATGCTAGGCGGAGAAGGAGGCAGGTGCTATCAGATGACTCCTCAGGAATGTGCCCTAAAGGGAACACTATTTACCATACAGGAGACTTGGCATGTGACTTTCTTTGGAGGGTGATTTTAAAGACTTGTCTGCAACTAATGATGTGTGTGATCTGTACAGAGGTCACCTTCAATAACTTCTCTTCCTGTAAACAGGAAAAGGAATGCTGGGAAATGGGTAAGAGAGCAAACAACAGGGAGCCCCAGTCACTTCTGGACCCAGTAGCCAATGTGACACGGTTTGCTATCCCTGGAGCTGAGTTTTAGTAATCCTTAGATATTTTCAGTTTACTTTGTTTAGAAATTGAACTTCAACACAATGAACACTAGTGAGGTTGGATGTTGCAGCCAAAAAGCTTAGGATTTGAAGGAATCCTATGAATCCATCTTCACTACTTCACAGCTTTGTGACACTGCTCTCATCAGATAACTTACCTACATGTTATTATCCCAGTTTGTAAAATGGTGATTATAATAACTGCCTCAATACAATAATATAAAGATGAAATAAGGAAACACGTAAGGTGTCTGGCATATATTAGATGCTCAATATTTACGGTTCCGTTTTCATCATGTTGTAGGCTAATTGAACCCAATCTTTCAACCCTCAGAGACTGAGTTTGGTATTAGAAGACATTCACATGTTTATGTTAGGAATCAATTCACTCCATCCACACTGGCCATCCTTGTTGCTCCTTAAACATGTAGGCATTCTTCCACCTTAGGGCAATGGATCTGGCTGTTCCCTCCTCTGGACCTTCTCCCAAGTATGCATACGAACTGACTCACTTCCTTCAACTCTTCCCTTAAATGTATTCTTCTCATGGAGGTTTACCCTGACAACCCCACTTAATACTGTAAACTGTACATGGCCCTCTTCACTGCTCCCTCAGTGCCATGTTCCTGAGTCCCCTTACCATGCTCCTTTCCTTTAAAAAAAAAAAAATACATGTATCACCTTCTAGCACTTAATAAAATTTTAAAATTACATTTACTGTTTATTCTTTGTTTTCTCCAGTAGACTGTTGTATTAGTCCGTTTTCATGCTGCTGATAAAGATATACCCAAGGCTGGGAAGAAAAAGAGGTTTAATTGGATATACAGTTCCACATGGCTGGGGAGGCCTTAGAATCATGGCAGGAGGTGAAAGGCACTTCTTACATGTAGGTGGCAAGAAAAAGATGAGAAGGATGCAAAAGCAGAAACTCCTGATAAAACCATCAGATCCTGTGAGACCTATTCACTGCCATGAGAACAGTATAAGGGAAAACAACCCCAAAATTCAAATGATCTCCCACTGGGTCCCTACCACAACACATGAGAATTATGCAAGTACAATTCAAGATGAAATTTGTGTGGGGACACAGAGCGAAACCATATCATTCTATCCCTGGCCCCTCCAAATCTTATGTCCTCACATTTCAAAATCAATCATGCCTTCCCAACAGTCTGCCAAACCCTTAACTCATTTCAGCATTAACCCAAAAGTCCACAGTCCAAAGTCTCATCTGAGACAAGGCAAGTCCCTTCTGCCTACAAGCCTGTAAAATCAAAAACAAGCCAGTTACTTCCTAGATACAATAGAGGTACAGGTATTGGGTAAATACAGTCATTCCAAATGGGAGAAATTGGCCAAAACAAAGGTGTTACAGGGCCCATGCAAGTCCAAAATCCAGTGGGGCAGTCAAATTCTAAAGCTCCAAAATGATCTCCTTTGACTCCATGTCTCACATCCAGGTCACACTGATGCAAGAAGTAGGTTCTCATAGTCTTGGGCAGCTCTGCCTCAGTGGCTTTGCAGGGTATAGACCCTCTTCTGGCTGCTTTCATGGATGGCTGGAGTTGAGTGTCTGGTTTTTCCAGGCACACAGTGCAAGCTGTCATTGGATCTACCATTCTGGGGTCTGGAGGACAGTGGCCCTCTTCTCACAGCCCCACTAGGCAGTGCCCCAGTAGAGACTCTGTGTGGGGGCTCTGACACCACATTTCCCTTCTGCACTGCCCTAGCAGAGGTTCTCCATGAGGGCCCCACCCCTGCAGCAAACTTTTGCCTGGGCATCCAGGCATTTCCATACATCTTCTGAAATCTAGGTGGAGGTTCCCAAACCTCAATTCTTGACTTCTGTGCACCTGAAGGCTCAACATCAGATGGAAGCTGCCAAGGTTTTGGAGCTAGCACCCTCTGAAACCATGGGCCGAACTATACCTTGGCCCCTTTTAGCAATGGCTAGATTGTCTTGGAGGCAGGGCACCAAGTCCCTAGGCTGCACACAGCACAAGAACCCTGGGTCTGGCTCACAAAACCATTTTTACCTCCCAGGCTTCTGGATCTGTGATGGGAGGGGCTTCTGTGAAGACCTACAATATGCCCTGGGAGATATTTTCCACATTGTCTTAGGGATTAACATTCAGCTCCTTGTTACTTATGTAAATTTCTGCAGACAGCTTTAATTTCTCCTCAGAAAAATGGGTTTTTCTTTTCTACTGCATCATCAGACTGCAAATTTTCTGAACTTTTATGCTCTGTCTCCCTTTTAAAATGGAATGCTTTTAACAGCACCCAAGTCACCTCCTATCCTTTGCTGCTTAGAAATTCCTTCTGACAGATACCTTAAATCATCTCTCTCTAGTTCAAAGTTCCACGAATCTCTAAGGCAGGGGCAAAATGCTCCCAGTCTCTTTGCTAAAACATAACAAGAGTCATCTTTGCTCCAGTTCCCAACAAGTTCCTCATCTCCATCTGAGACCACCTCAGCCTAGACCTTATCAATCATATCACTATCAGCATTTTTGTCAAAGCCATTCAACGAGTCTCTAGGAAGTTCCAAACTTTCCCACATTTTCCTGTCTTCTTCTGAGCTCTCCAAATTGTTCCAACCTCTGCCTGATGCCCAGCTCCAAAGTTGCTTCCACATTTTGGGGTATCTTTTCAGCAATGCCCTATTCTACTGGTACCAATTTACTGTATTACTCAGTTTTCATGCTGCTGATGAAGACATATGCAATACTGGGAGAAAAAGAGGTTCAATTGGACTTATAGTTCCACATGCCTGGGGAGGTCTCAGAATCATAGAGGGATATGAAAGGCACTTCTTACATGGCAGCAGCAAGAAAAAAATTAGGAGGATACAAAAGCAGAAACCTCTGATAAAACCATCAGATCTCGCAAGATTTATTCACCACCATGAGAACAGTGTAGGGGAAACCACCCCCATGACTCAAATTATCTACCACTGGGTCCTTCCCACAACACATGGGAATTACAGGAGTACAATTCAAGGTGAGATTTAGGTGGAGACACAGAGCCAAACCGTATCAACTGTATACCCCATAAGGGATTAAAATCTTTATTCACTTCACTGATGTATATCACACACCTGTTTCCTTGTAGGTAGTTAGGGCAGAATAAATATTTTTTCATGAATGAACACACTTAGGCATTTCAGAATACATCAGTCTATAGTGTTTAGGAATTGACTATGACCTGAATTAACATGCTTTGTTCACCTCACATCCCCAGATCCTGGAGTGTAGTAAGTATGACATGTACAGTAGAACGAATAAAAAATAATGGATTCAGGCACAACACAGCTTCCCATGAGGCTAGGGAATTACCCAGACTCAGGCAAAATTCATTACCATCATTCTCCTCTTTATGAACCTGATGACCAAACATACTGGCTTAGGAATTTTTTCTGTTAAATATATTTGATTGATATTATATACCCAGAAGGTCAAGATAATGTGGAAAATATTATCCACTGCCTTTGAGTCAAGGACTCTGATGTATATCATGGTGAATATTTATGCTTACTATGTCATTTCAAGTTTGAATGTTGACATTTAAATTAAAATAATGTCCCTCATTTTTATAACACAGGAGCAATAGAAAGGTGAGTTGTACCTTACCAGTGGATAGTGCTACATTTCTCCTGTGTCATTTTGAGCTTTGCTGACCAGGAGACTGGCTTCTAATCTCATAGAGTGATCCTATGTACATCACTCAGTTGAAGAAACACAACTGATGAAGCCTTTCCTAAAAAGCTATTCTTTGTTCTTGAAAGTTTCTGCTCTACTTAGTAGCAAGATGGCATTATCTAGTACAACCTTAAGAAAACACACCCTCTCAACACTCAAGATGAAAATGCACAGAGGATTTGTATAGAGTCAAATCCAAAGTGAAAAATAACTTTATAGTTGTGTTATTGGGAGGAGTGGTGACAATAAGACATAAAATAAGGAGGGGTAAATGTTATAAAAACAAGATAGAAAGTTTATGGTAATCATAGTAAATTTCTGTCAAGAGAGCTGCAATTCAGATATGCTCCATTCTCACTTGACCTTTATTTACCTCTACTCCCAGTCATTAAAATGATGGTCTTTCTCCTGAGATAGTTCTATAATGGATACTTTGGGACATATTAATCTGATTTCACACAATTGCTGTGCTCAGTCATCTGTACTCAACGTGTCATATATGCCTGAACAACCAGACATCATACAAAGGCTTTATGTGATGCTAGTATGTGGTCTTACCTTATAACGATACATTTATCACTTAAATGTGCCTTTGTCTTTTCTCCTGGAATTAAGACAGCTAAAGATTTCACAAGTTGCACCTAAGAATGATACCCCAGGGAAGTATTTGACCTGTTTATATTCCACCTCGTCATGAACACAGTCATTCACTTATTTGATCACACAGGGGAAAGGAGATATGCAACACTTTTCTGCAACAATGTGAAGAGAGGAGAATAAATCAAGCATTCTGGTAAACAATTCATGCCCTCAAAAACATGTTTTAATGTGTGCAACTGTCTTTAAGTGCTCCAAACCCAGACATCTTACTTGAGAGTCAGAGCTTCCAAGTGGCAAACAAAAGCACCAACTTGCTCATGATTCACTGTAATGTTTTTACATAAAACTGGAACTAGGAACCATAGTCAAGCAATAAGAAAGCTGATCCAGAATCTACCACTGTAAATTATTCAGCTAAAAAATATTACATAAATGCATGCAGAAGTCAGGAAGAAGAAATCAAAACATAAGATCATAATCCCAGTGGTATGCTGTTAAAACATGAATGAACAAAGATTGTGGGTTCTATGCAGAGATACTGTATTGAATGAAAGACGTGAAAAGCTGTCTGCTCCCAAGACTCTCATGACATAAGTATCAAAGAATGAGAAACGGACTGGATGATTAGTGCTAAAAGGAACTTTTAAGGACATCTAATGCAAACCCAGTAATTTTACAGAGGCTTTAAATAGATTTGGAGAAGTTGAATAATGTGCTCTCAATCCATAATTAGTTGATACTGGTGAATATACCAGAAAAACAGAACAAACCATCTTTGCCATTAAAGTGTATCTGTCTTAATAGGTTTAACTAATATATTCAGACATCAGGTCATGTGATACCAAATGCTTGAACTGGTCAGGTGTTGCACTTTTTGTTCCCAGAATTGATAGATGGTTGTTATTCCATTCTGCCATTGCCTTTGTTTGTTATCATAGTAATTATAATGCCCTATTTACTTCAGCTAGAGGATTAATGTTTCTGAATATCTTTTCTTCTGCCTAGACATAGATTATTTGTATAAATACTCTATAAAATGGAGTTCCCATGTTTTGTTCCTATTCAGTTATTCTACTTTCTATCTTGCAATTAACTACAAAGAGGTGAATACATAGCACTGAGAATGAGGCAAACCAAGGGCCTGCCATCAGGTGATTTTAAACATTGAACATTGCCACAGCAATTAAACTCAACCAACTGTAGAATTAATAAAAATACAGACCCAGATTGCTAGTCGACTATTTCAGATGCATGGTTCTGGTTACACAGTGAAAATCTAGGAACCTTAAGGACACTATAGAGGTTACTGCAGCCAGTTTAGTCAACACCTTACAAACCATTACAGCTGAAAGGGCAAAGAACGATCTAGTAGACAATTCTCACTCAAGGTCAGAAAGATAACTGATGGCTGGACCAGAATGGATACGAAGAATTTCTCACACGAGACCAGGAATCTCTCCAAACAACTCTTACCTTGAGGATAATGTAACTTTGAAAGAAATTTGTACATATTTTTCTTAGTTCCGTGGAATATTTAAATGGTCTCACATAATTTCAAATAAATCCTGAAGTTTCATGGATCTTGGTTTTTTTTTCAATCTACAAGTTATTTACAAGTTTTAAAACTACTGAGTTAGGTTTTCTTTTGTTTGTTTATTTAAGAAAAGGGAGAACAAACAGCCCCAAACTTCAAGCTGTTCATGCTGAGGAATTGGACATTATATATTAAGGACACAAGAGGTATGTGAATCCCTCAGCTACAGTGTTGGACTAGCTGAAAGGTGTAGCACTAGGTACAAGGCAAGAGAGATAGAAGATAAGGAAGGAAAGCTAAGGAAATAAATTTTTCTTACAAAACTCCTCTAAAGTTTTTATAACAGGTCTTGCCAGAACTTAGATAAGCCAGAATGACTATGTTATTCTTCCAGAAAATGGTTTATGAATCAGTCTGCTATTTTCTACCCCCCCAAAAAAAGAAATCACAGTACTTCAGCACTGAGGGGAGTAGTGGCTGAGCAATCCCCTTCAGAGTGCTGTTCACTTAATTTGTTAAAGGACAAAGTAGCTGAATCATCTCACTCGCTGAATCTAGAGGAAAAATACTGTCACTTCTTTATTGTTGTCATTTTCCAGTGTTCATTATGTCATAAAATGTTAGGCTTTAAAGTCCCAATCTGACTGTTTAGAGCAGGGATCTCCTGCCAACTGCATTATGTCATCAAATGAGCAAACATAATAAACATAATTAACATAGCAAGCATTTTTCAAGTCACTGGAATTTAAAAGTTGTTTGTTATAGCTACTGGTGTTACTCACCCTGACTTATGCACGAAGGAAAATAGCTTCATTTCGAATAGGTAGTTTTTTCCCAAACAGCTATACATATTTTTTACCAATATTTTATTCCCCTCTTCTGTATACCTAGAGGATATGATTATTGTCTTCCATGAAACTGAAAAAGTATTGTGACTGGATCTAGCCAATAAATTGTAAATGAAAATTATTGGGTTGGTGCAAAAGTAATTGTGGTTTTTTTCCATTTCTTTTAATATGTGTGGCTGTGATTGTAGACATCTCATGTTCAATTATCCAGGCTTTCTTTTGGTGATCGAGACAGTTTCATGTTCTAAATGTTGCAGCTACCACATAGTAAAGCCCCTGCTGGCCTGGGTTTCTGAGTGACTCTAGAGTTGAGTCCCATGGCAACCAAAAATAGTTACATAATTTGAGTAGAAAATAAGGTTATATTGTGTTAAGCTGCTGAGATTTTCGGTTTGTTATCACAGTACAACCTACCCTATCCAATATATATGACACATGGGATAAAAAATATGTATGTATATATTTGCATATATGTGTATATTTGTATATAAGCATCTATGTGTATGTGTATATATGTACATATATGTATATGCATGTGTATATGCATACATAGTACATATATACACACATAAGTTTATGTATGTGTATGTACATAGACACATAAGTACATGTAAAAGTGTATTAGTCAGAATATGCACGTATATACATGTGCATACATGCACACATATATATAATATGATTACTAAATTGTTGCATAAAGAATTCTGATAATATATTAGTGCTTTATTTTACAGAAATGTTTCTTAATTATGTCTTTAGAAGAAAACAGTTTTCAACAATTTAGATTACCTAACATTATACCAAAAAGCAAGCAAACCATAGCCTAGATGGCAATCTCTGCTAGAGGTTCTGCAGGTGCTAATTATACCCCTTGATCTTTTTACATTTTAACTAGTATGAAAATAAACACAAAAAATACGTGGAATTGTGAGTCTCAAAATATTAGCTTTTCATCCTAAACCTCTGTACTACCTCATATGAACTGACTCATCCTTCTACTTAAGGGAGAGCCGCTGGAGGACTGTGGGCTTCCCTTTGCAGAGCTAAAAATGCTCTTCTCTAGTGAGTTTACGGCACAGAGGAGTAAGCAGAGGAAAGCAGGCACTGCTCGAGGACACGTCAGAGAGGGGGCAAGAGGCTGCTGTCTTGCACCACAATGATACTCGCCTCATCTCATCCTTAGGAGAAGTAGAAACCAGGGCAATTGGGAAGACTCCTGGCATTCTTCCAATACTGTTTCCTCCTGGAAAGACTCAGAAATTCTTTTTTAGCTATGAAATGTTAAGAAGTTGATTAATATGCTTTCTCTCCCACCCACAACAACCTTGTATGAGTCTTCCACACCTTTGCCATTATTACTATTCAACATTAAATGCTGTGTCCTCTGACTGAAGAGACATGATGACTAGGTGTATGTGGTGTTCCCAGTCGGATACTGAAACAGAAAAAGAACACGAGTAGAAAAACAGATAAATTTTTAACAAAGTCTGAAGCTTAGTTGATAGGAAGGTACTGATGTTAATTTCTTAGTTTTGATAAATATACCATGCTTATATAAAATGTTAACATTTGGGGACACTGGATGAAGAGTACGTAAAAACTCTGTACTACTTTTGCAACTCTTCTGTAAATCTAAAATTATTTCAAAATAAAAGTTTAAAAGAAAAATATTTTTATGTTACAGGATGGGGAGCGCAATCATTAGAAATTCGTCTTGTGAATAGAAAATTCCTGGCAAAGCCTGCCTAAAGGCAAAGTGAATCAGGCGGGATGAGCCTAAAGAGATATTTTGGGGATCCTCTTTTAATATTCTGACTGAAGCACAATAATAATAATTCGCTTCTTGTAATGCTGTCTGACTTTGAATAGAATGGGAGGCAGGTCTGCCCTAAGCAATATCCAGCTTGAGTTTTCCTTAGTGATATTGGAGGACCAAGATATTTTCCTTTCACAGGTCAATGAATAAGAAAAGGAGCAAATACATTAAAAAGCTGACCTAACGTATGTGGCTGACTTCTCATAATTTTGTGAATCCTAAAAGGTATTCTTTCTTACTTTGTTCCCAGCTTCCTTTCATCTGAGAAAGTTCTTAAATATGTAGTACCCAAGAATCTTACCTACCCTTCTCAACTCCTAGATGAAGGGGGGATCTTAAAGTTTCATCCTCACCATTCCTTGACGGGGGAGTCTATAGACATATGGAGTACCCTGGCTGGATGAAGCCACCCTGCAATTAACCTCAGTGTTCATGTAATAGATATGAGTTTGTCACTTAATTTCAACAACAAACAACCTCGTAAAAGTCAAAACAGTAGGGAAAAAAATGGTTAATAGCTTTGGAATTAGAGAGAACTAGATTTAAATAGCAGATGTGTCACTTTCTAGCCAGCTTCCATTAACCAAAAAAATTTATCAGATTCTGAGTCCGTTTGTTTGTCTGTAAGACTGTAATAGCCTACCTACAAGGTTGTTGTGAGATTTAAATGACACAGCACATGTAAAATAGTTCCTGGGATTAAGTAGTGTATCTCAATATATTGGTTCTACATTCTCTGAAAAAAGCAGGGTTTGATAGTAGGATGGCTTGAAAGTATGACCATCAAGTTGGAGGGAGGGGCCCGGCGCCCTGGCTCAGGCCTGTATCCCAGCACTTTGGGAGGCCGAGGCGGGCGGATCACAGGGTCAGGAGATCGAGACCACCTTGGCTAACACGGTGAAACCCCGTCTCTACTAAAAATACAAAAAATTAGCCGGGCGTGGTGGCGGGCGCCTGTAGTCCCAGCTACTCGGGAGGCTGAGGCAGGAGAATGGCGCCAACCCGGGAGGCGGAGCTGGCAGTGAGCCGAGATTGTGCCACTGCACTCCAGCCTGGGCGACAGAGCAAGACTCTGTCTCAAGAAAAAGAAAAAAAAAAGTTGGAGGGAGGAACAAAATGTCAGTGCAAGAAGCCTAGGCATACAACTGCATGGTGGTTTTACCAAAAGATGTGTACAGTACTTCACAATTATATAAATATTGGATTATGGTCACAGGTATAGCTGAAGCACCTTTTAATCTATTTTCACCCTCATGCCACTGCTCATGGCATCATGGAAAGGTGTACAAGATGCATGCCCTGGCAGTATCAAGATTCATTGAAAGACACAACTCAGCTGCTTCTAAATGGCAACTTCTTTTTATGGTAATTGCATAATAAAGACTATTTAGTCAAAATGAGTTTACCAGTTGTTACTTTAAGACTTTCAGTACTCCCATTTGGAACAGAACAAATTTTAAAGTAAGATTGATACAAAATGGTGTTCATTTGCATGAATAGAAGGTTTTTGCCCAACCAGATCAAAGCACATTAGTGGATTTTGAGCTCAAATTTCAAGCAATTTGCAACTGTATACCTGACAATTCACAGATCAGAAATAATTTTATGAACATTGATCATAGTGGAAATAGCTGTAATACAAACAAGAGCTCTTAGCAAAAGGTTTCAAGGCCTTGTAAAACCAACTAATCATGTAATGATGTTTTGTTCTGTTTAATTACAAGTCATAATGCAATGTAATTAAACCCAGTGGCAGGAGAGAACAGTACCAAGATGCAGACAATTAAGTTAACTACAACACATGTAAGATATATTTATGTACCCGATAAATCTTCTGACAGGAAGGATCTAGATCTACCTTAATTAAAATAAGCATTTTTCGTGCATTTTCACATAATAAAAAGATACACAGTTTCCATATTCTAAGCAGTAGGATAAACAGTCAATGACTGATGTTTAAGAAACATGGTGAAAAACCTGAATTTAAGAGTTTAAGAATGATTTCTTCTAATTCAGATGTTTAGAGAAACCCTGGATGAAGGAGAAAAAAGTAATATTGTTTGGTAAACATAAGTGTCTCTTTTAAAAAATTGATTTGCGGTTTATTACACATTCTGGGTAATAATTATTTGTTATGTATATATTGCAAATATCTACTCCCAGACCTGTAACTGTTTATTTACCTTTATCTTATCTTTTGAAATACAAATTTTTACATTTTAATTTTGATGTATTTATCAATCTTTCTTACATGGCTTGTGCTTTTGTGCCTTATTTAAAAATACCTTTCCAACCATATGGTAGCATACATTCTCCCACATTTTCTTCTAATAATTTTTTTTGTAGTTAAGTTTTTAATTTCTCTGATGTTAATTTTTGTGTTTTGGGTGAAATTGGGGCCAATTTCACTGTTTTAATGGAAATCCATTAATTCCAACACCATCTTCTTACTTTCTTATTTTGTTCAGTTGAGACAAGCTATTTTTTTTTCACCAGCACCATTTTTTTTTACTGTTTTATAACATCATTTCTGTCAAATCTTTATATATTTATGTATGTATTATGGGATTCTCTACTCCATTACATATCTCTTCTCCTATTCTAATATATAACTATTTTAACTTTTATAACATTGTAATAAATCTTGGCATCTGGCAGCCCCGCCCTCACTCAGATGAGTCTTGACTTTTCTTACTCCTTCAGTCTTCCATATTAATTTTAGAATTCTCTTCTCATGTTCCATGAAAAATAATTGCCTTTTTTATGATATTGAGTCTTCCATATACATGGCATAAATCTCCATTTATTCAGATTTTTACATGACCTTTAATAATATTTTTAAATTGCCCCCATAAAATTCATACAATTGTTATATTGATCAATTCCAATGAAATTCATAATTTTGGACACTTTTTAGTAGGATATTTTTTCTCTTATGTTTTCTAATTTGTCGAAGAACAGGAGTAGGCATCCCTGTTTTTGACTTCAATGAGAATTCTTCTAAATAGTAACAAATATTGAAGAAATGTTTAACCAGTAGACTGCAAGCTCCATGACAACAAGGTCTTGATTCTTTTTATTGCTATATCACAATGCTTAAGACAAGTATCTGATATGTGTGGATATAAAATAAATATTTATAATCTGAATAAATAAAGATATGATGCAGGTTTTTTGGTAGAAATCTTTTATCTTTGTAATCAAGTTTTCTTCTCTCGCCAGTTGTGTTTTAAAAAATCATGAACTGCTGTTGAATTTTATAATTTATTCTTTATATACTGATATAATTGTATGAGTTTTTGTCCAATAATTGCTATTGTTTTGAACTGGTGATTTCTCTAATATGTAACTATCTTTACTAGTGATGAGGCATTACATTTTTGTATATTGTAGAATTTGTGTTGCTGATATTTTAATATATTTCCATCTCTTGCAAAAGTGATATTGCTCTATACTTTTGCTGAGTCTGATTATGTGTCTTTTCTAGACAATATGTAGTAAGATCATGTTTTATTAATTCATTTTGCCAACTTCTGCTTTTGAGTAGAGTGTTTAATTCCTTTACATTTAATATAATTACTGATAAGGTAGGATTTATATCTGCCATTTTACTTTTTTTTCTATATATCTTATACTTTTCTTGTTCTTCTAATCTTCTGTTCTGCCCTTCTTTTGTGTTAAATAGATACTTTCCACTTTACCTGTATTAGTCTGTTTTCACACTGCTGATAAAGACATACTCAAGACTGGGCAATTTCCAAAAGAAAGAGGTTTAATTGGGCTTTCAGTTCTTCATGGCTGGGGAAGGTTCACAATCATGGCATAAGGCAAGGAGGAGCAAGTCACATCTTACATGAATGGCAGCAAGCAAAGAGAGGTGTGCAGGAAAACTCCCCCTTTTAGTAACCATCAGATCTCATGAGACTCATTCACTATCACAAGAACAGCATGAGAAAGACCTGCCCCCATGATTCAATTACCTCCTACCAGGTACCTCCTACAACATATGGGAATTAAAGATGAGATTTGGGTGGGGACACAGAGCCAAACCATATCATTTGGCCCCGGCCCCTCCCAAATCTCATGTCCTCACATTTCAAAACCAATCATGCCTTCCCAACAGTCCCCCAAAGTCTTAACTCATTTCAGAATTAACTCAAAAGTCCACAGTCCAAAGTCTCATCTGAGACAAGGCAAGTTCCTTCCACCTATGAGCCTGTAAAATCAAAAGCAAGTTAGTTACTTCCTAGATACAATGGGGGTACAGGCATTGGATAAATACAGCTGTTGCAAATGGGAGATATTGGCCAAAAAAAGGGGGCTGCATGTACCATGCAAGTCCAAAATCCAGCAGGGCAGTCAAATCTTAAAGCTCCTAAATGATTTCCTTTGACTCCATACCTTACATCCAGATCACACTGATGCAAGCGGTCGGTTCCCATGGTCTCGGGCAGCTCTGCCCCTGTGGCTTTGCCGGGTATAGCCCCACTCCTGGCTGCTTTCATGGGCTGACATTGAGTGTCTGTGGCTTTTCTAGGTGCATGGTGCAAGCCATCAGTGGACCTACCGTTCTGGGGTCTGGAGGATGGTGGCCCTCTTCTCACAGCTCCATTAGGCAGTGCCCCAGTAGGGACTCTGTGTGGGGGCTCCAACCCCCATTACCCTTTCGCATTGTCCTAGCAGAGATTCATGAGGGCCCTGCCCCTGAAGCAAACTTTGTCTGGGCATCCAGGCATTTCCATACATCTGATATCTAGGTTTCCAAACCTCAATTCTTGACTTCTGTGCACCCGCAGGCTCAATGTCATGTATAAGCATCCAAGACTAAGGGTGTCTACCCTCTGAAGCAATAGCCCAAGCTGTACCTTGCCCCCTTTTAGTCATGGCTGGAGTGGCTGGGACCCAGGGCACCAGGTTCCTAAACTGCACACAGCACAGGGACCCTGGGCTCACGACATCATTTTCTCTTAGGTCACCACCCTCATGCCTGTGCTTTGGAGGGGCTGCTGTGAAAACCTCTGATATGCCCTGGAGACATTTTCCTCATTGTCTTGGGGATTAACATTTGGCTCCTTATTACTTATGCAAATTTCTGCAAGCAGCTTGAATTTCTCCTCAGAAAAGGGATTTTCCTTTCTATTACATTGTCAGGCTGCAAATTTTCTGAACTTTTATGCTCTGCTTCCCTTATAAACGGAATGCCTTTAACAGTACCCAAGTCACCTTTAGAATGCTTTGCTGCTTAGAAATTTCTTCCGTCAGACAAAGGGCTAATATTCCAGAATCTACAATGAACTCAAACATATTTACAAGAAAAAAACAAACAACCCCATCAAAAAGTGGGCAAAGGACATGAACAGACACTTCTCAAAAGAAGACATTTATGCAGCCAAAAAACACATGAAGAAATGCTCATCATCACTGGCCATCAGAGAAATGCAAATCAAAACCACAGTGAGATACCATCTCACACCAGTTAGAATGGCCATCATTAAAAAGTCAGGAAACAACAGGTGCTGGAGAGGATGTGGAGAAATAGGAACACTTTTACACTGTTGGTGGGACTGTAAACTAGTTCAACCACTGTGGAAGTCAGTGTGGCGATTCCTCAGAGATCTAGAACTAGAAATACCATTTGACCCAGCCATCACATTACTGGGTATATACCCAAAGGACTATAAATCATGCTGCTATAAAGACACATGCACACGTATGTTTATTGCGGCACTATTCACAATAGCAAAGACTTGGAACCAACCCAAATGTCCAACAACGATAGACTGGATTAAGAAAATGTGGCACATATACACCATGGAATACTATGCAGCCATAAAAAATGATGAGTTCATGTCCTTTGTAGGGACATGGATGAAACTGGAAAACATCATTCTCAGTAAACTATCGCAAGGACAAAAAACCAAACACCGCATGTTCTCACTCATAGGTGGGAATTGAACAATGAGAACTCATGGACACAGGAAGGGGAACATCACACTCCGGGGACTGTTGCGGGGTTGGGGGAGAGGGGAGGGACAGCATTAGGAGATATACCTAATGCTAAATGACGAGTTAATGGGTGCAGGAAATCAACGTGGCACATGGATACATATGTAACAAACCTGCACATTGTGCACATGTACCCTAAAACCTAAAGTATGATAAAAAAAAAAAAAAGAAATTTCTTCCGTCAGATACCCTAAATCATCTCTCAAGTTCAAAGTTCCCGAAATCTCTAGGACAGGGGCAAAATGCTGCCAGTCTCTTTGCTAAAACATAACAAGGGTCACCTTTGCTCCAGTTCCCAACAAGTCACTCATCTTCATCTGAGACCACTTCAGCCTGGACTTTATTGTCCATATCGCTATCAGGCTTTTAGTCAAAGCCATTCAATAAGTCTCTAAGGAGTTCCAAACTTTCCCATATTTTCCTGCCTTTTTCTGAACCCTCCAGACTGTTCCAACTTCTGCCCGTTACCCAGTTCCAAAGTTGCTTCCACATTTTCAGATGTCTTTTCGGCAGCTTCCCACTCTACTGGTAGCAATTTTCTGTATTAGTCTGTTTTTATGCTGCCGATAAAGACATACCCAAGACTGGGCAACTTACAAAAGAAAGAGGTTTAATTGGACTTATGTTCCACGTGGCTGGGGAAGCCTCAGAATCATGGTGGAAGGCAAGGAGAAGGAAGTTACATCTTACATGGATGGCAGCAAGCAAAGAGAGCTTGTGCAGGAAAACTCCCCCTTATAATAACCATCAGATCTCGTGAGACTTACTCACTTTTATGAGAACAGCATGGGAAAGACCTGCCTCCATGATTCAACTACCTCCCACCAAGTCCCTCACACAACATGTGGGAATTCAAGATGAGATTTTGTTGAGGACACAGCCAAACCATATCAGTACTATTTTAATTCTATCATTGTTTCTTTAATTATATATTTTTGTGTTATTTTCTCAGTGGTTGCCTGGGGACTGCAATTAATATCTTAATTTAAAACAACATCATTTGGATTAGTACCAACTTAATTGCAATAGTATATGAAAACTTTGGTCAAATATGTGGCCATTTGTTTTTGTTCTCTGTGTTATTGTTATGTAAATTATATATTTATATATAAAATGCCTTTAAACATCTTATATTTATTGTGTTATACAGTTGTCTTTTAACTACCATATTGTTTCCTTTATGAGTACTGTTTCTTTCCTCATGTGGATTCAAGTTAATGTCTACTGTCATTTTATTTCAGCCTGAAGGACTTCCCTTAGTATTTCTTGTAGGACAAGTCTGCTAACAACAACCTTTCTTAGTTTTCATTTCTCTGAGAATGTTTTAATTTATCCTTCAGTTTTGAAGGATATTTGAATATAGAATTCTTGGGTGATAGTGTTTTTCCTTTAGCAGTTTAAATATATCATCCCACTGCCCTCTGATCATTATGGTTTCTGATGGAAATCAGTTTTAATCTTATTGAGGATCCCTTGTATGTGATGAGATATTTCCCTCTGCTGTTTTTAGGATTCTTTGTCTTTCAATAGTTTGATTATAACATGTCTAGAAACAGATCTTATTAAGGTTCTCACCTTTGAATTTTTAAGCTTCCTGGATCAATGTTTTTCACCAAATTGGATGAAGTTTTCAGCCATTAATTTTTCAAATATTCTTTCTACCCCTTTCTCTCTGCTTCTTCAGAAACTGCCTTTGAGTGTATGTTGGTAAGGTTGATGGTGTGCATAGGTCTCTGTTAATTATTCTTGATTATCTTTTCCCTGTACCCCAGACTGGGCCATCTCAATTGATCTGTCTTCAATTTTACGGTTTCCTTTTTTTTGGAGGGGAGCGTGCTATCTTAAATCTGTTTTTGAGCTTCTCTACTGAGTATTCTCTTTTAATTACTGTAGTTTTAAACTTTGTAGATAGAGATATATATATAATATGTAGTATTGCATATATAATTTCTGTCTCTTTATTGATATTCTCTATTTAGTGAGATTCTTATATCATACTTTCCTTTTTCAAAAAATACATGGCTTCTTTTAGTTCTTTGAGCATATTTACAATAGATTATTTGAAGTCTTTTTCTAGTAAGTCCAAATCTGGACTTATTCAAGAACAGTTTCTACTGACTTTTTTTTCTATATATGAGCCATACTTTTTTTTTTTTGCATGTCTCTTTTTTTGGGTGTCAACTCAACATTTTAAATATTATTGAGTAACTTTTGCAATTATATTAACCTTCTTTCCAGTGTTGTTGTTTTGGTTAAATGTTGTTTTGGTTATGATTGTTGTGGTTGCTGTTTTTTCTCTTTGTTTATTTAGTAACTTTTCTGATTATGTAAATTCTGAGATTTTCGGCTGATTATACCACTGGACTTCAGTAAATTCTCCAGGACAGAGACTATGTTCTGTACCAACAATGCCTCAGATAGTTTCTGGCCATGTTAGAAGCTCAATACATTTTTTATGTAAAAGATGAACAAATAGTATCAATAACACTTTTCTCTGATGTGGATAATGAGGAAATGGAAATAATAGTATACAATTTGGGTATTGCCATTTATGTGGTACTTACTACAAATTGACAGATACACTATGATAATTTTAAATACAAACACTGAGTTATGATTTAGTAATGTTTTAATTTTGAATTTTCTTATTCTGCTTTAACAAAATGTTGGACTATCATCATTTAATATTTGAAAGCTGAAGTTTGTATGCAGTTTTCGGTCACTAGCAGTTAAAATGCCCCTTGTAATTTTTCTGTATTTGCTTTTAAAATTAAACCAGTTTAAATCAGTATCTATTGGAATACCTGTTAGTCCCAAGAGGGCTTGAAAGTCTCAACATTTTCTGTTATTCGCACTTGGAGAAATGAATTTCTGTTGCATGTAGCTAGCATCGACTGCCACAAGAGAGGTAATGGCCATTGGATACACATTCACATCTCTGACAGACCTTCTAGGACAGGGAGTTACCAATTAGAGGTTTCTCAGGAAGCTAACTTTTACCCCAATAGCTAATTGACAAAAGAGACCGTGGTTTCCCTAGTAATAGCTGTAGACTTGAAATTTAACCAGACTTACACCTCTGCATCAGATATACCAGCTTATTAAATAGGTTGTGTAGTTTGCAAGAATCAAAAACTTTTTTAAAAATCTGAATATTTACCTTTTTCAAGTGAAAATATTGAAAGTTTTTAACAGCCTCTAAGCAATCAAAAGTTATCATAAAATCTAGCATGTAATGTGTCCAATATATTGAAGTGTGTCAGTTATTCTGGAATAAGGCAAAGTACACATAAATATATACATATACCATGAGAAAGGCAGATAACTGTGGTAGAGCAGAAACAATTGGATATAACTCATGAATGAGAAGTCAGAGCTATCAGCCTGGAGGGGAGCCAGAATAACTATGAATGCTTTGCTATAAATAACACAAAGAAGACAAACATTTGAAGGAGTTTCAAATTTGCGAAGCCGATGTGAAGTGGAGAACAAATTAATTTTTCATTAATCCAGTCTGATACCTTGTGTGATATTGACAAGTGCTTCTGCATTCTATGTTAATTTAATAAAGTCATCTTGAAGAACCTGCATTGACTATTTACAACACTCAAGATTCCCCTTAATCCTTAGATCCTCATAAATGTGGCTTTTGCATCCTCTGCTTATTTCCGATTAGATGTAACATTACAAAATTTAAAATTTGTCTTTCTCCCTCAGAAAGAAATAGAAGTCACAGATATCAGCATTCCCTACACTTGCCAGCCACATCGGAGCTCTGGAGTAAAGAAGGGACAACATAACTCAGAAAGCAATTGCTTTGCTGAAAGAGCTGACTACAGGTTAAGGCACAGCTCAGCAATGAGAAAAAGTATAAAAATTATGTTTTTGTATTCACTGTTGTCTAGTCCTGAAAATTAAAACCCATTTCCATTCTTATTTTCTAAATAGCATTTCAAAGTTTTGATTTTCATAAAAAGGAAATATTATAAATCTTTAATTGTATTAATGAATAATGAATGATTTATATTCCAATTAACACTAAATCATAAAGTTCTTCATGTCATTATTAGTGCCAACATGCTTGAGATAATTACAGGTGTACCTTCAGACAATGTGGTTTTTATTGCATCACATAAATAATCTGGTCTCATCCCCACCAACTCCCTACAACAAAATAAATTCCTAAAAAGCTGAAATTCCCACTTATCAAAGTCTCTCTTTATGAAGCAAACATTGATGTACCTAGAAGTTTCTTGTTCAAATATCAATAAACTGAAAGCAGAGTATATCAAGACTTAGAAATCTTTAACACTTTAGTGTGGATAGCTCATCAGTGTGTCTTTTTTTTTCTTGCAAGAAATTGGGAAGAGAAAATCCTGAGGTTCATAAATGTCCGGAGCAGTTAGAGTTTCACCAAATAACTCACAATCAACTATTAACTAGCAGCAGTTCAGAGGGACTGAGACAGACTGGAAAGACATTCTTGATGAAGTAGAAGAGGGAGAGATAGGTCCATAACTTCTCATACACACTAACCTCTAGGTTTTTACACCTTCTCCTCTACTGAAACTCTCTACTCCTCTGTCCCAACCCCACCTCTCTACCTGGCTAATTCCCTCACCTTTGGGTCTTAGCATAAGTGTCATTTCCTCAGGCAAGTGTTCTCTGGCTCCTAAGATTAGGATGCTCTCAAAGGGTACTTAAAATCTCTGGTTTTGCCTGTATCAAATACCAATTAATTCTCTAATTATGTTTTAATATCATCTTTCCAACTGCACTGTAAGAAACACCATGACAGAGCCACGGCTGTTTTACTCATGATTCTTTCCCAGCCCCTGAAACAAAGTAATAACCTAAAAGTATATGTGGACTGACCGTTGGGTGCAATGCAAATGCATGCAGTAAGCTTGGCAGCAAGTTCTGCATGGCAAGACGGGGATAGAAATCTGGGTGGCTGTGTAAGCCTTGGAAGGTTATGATTAGGAATGGAAGGGAAAGAGAAGAGAAAAGGAGATAATATTTTCAACTTCACAATTTGCCTAAAATTTGTTCATGTTATTTCTTATTGGCCCCCACTTTTTCTATTTCTTGCAGCCTCCTCTTTGTGTGTTTTGGTAGGAACAATGCTAAAATTATATAAAAACTTACGTAGTGCTCGCCAGGTACCAAGCACTGTTCTAAATGCTGCACATATTAACTCATTCGGTCATAATAGTAACGCTTATAGAATAATAACTTTGTTATCTCCATTTGCAGTTGAGGAAACTGAAGCATTGAGAGGGTAAGTAATTTCCCAAATTCACACAGAATATTGTAGACCTAGGGTTGGAACTCAGCACTCTGACTTTAGAATGCAGGCTCCTTCAAGACCATCCTGGCTAACATGGTGAAACCCCGTCTCTACTAAAAATGCAAAATATTAGCCAGGTGTGGTGGCAGGCACCTGTAGTCCCAGCTACTCGGGAGGCTGAGGCAGGAGAATGGCATGAATCCGGGACATGGAGCTTGCAGTGAGCCGAGATCGCGCCACTGCACTCCAGCCTGGGCAACAGAGCGAGACTCCATCTCAAAAAAAAAGCATGCATGCTCTTAAATGCTTTGCTAAGGTTATGTGGAAAGATAGTGTTGATGACATCCCTGCTTAATTAACATCTGTTTCCAAACTTCTTTTCCCTTGCCCATATCCTTTGTAGGAAAAGTTAAATTTGATTCTTTCCCAGTCTCTTGCATCTAGGGGTGGCTGTTCATGCCAGTTCTGATACATATGGCACAAGTAGATGTCTTTTGAAGACAGAATACTTCTGGGAAAGCAACTGCTTCTCTGAAAACATAATGGGATAAATGTGGGTGGTGCTATATTTTCCTTTGTTTCATGTCTGGAATACAGATATGAAGCCTGGAGTTCTAGTAGCCATTTTGTATCCATGAAGTAAAACCAAAGAATCACAGAGGTCATAGCCAAAGCCTTGATAATAAAGAGGCAATGAAGCAATGTCAGCACCTAACGGTATAACTTGTCCTTATTGTGTCATTAAAAATAAACTACAGTTTGCTTATTCACTCTTGGTAATGTTTTCTGTTAGTTATAACTGAAGACGAGCTGAAATTATACAAGCAACAAAAAACATTATCATTCTGCACAGCAAAAGAAACTAACATCAGAATGAACAGGCAACCTACAGAATGGGAGAAAATTTTTGCAACCTACTCATCTAACAAAGGGCTAATATCCAGAATCTACAATGAACTCAAACAAATTTACAAGAAAAAAACAAACAACCCCACCAAAAAGTGGGTGAAGGACATGAACAGACACTTCTCAAAAGAAGACATTTATGCAGCCAAAAAACACATGAAAAAATGCTCATCATCACTGGCCATCAGAGAAATGCAAATCAAAACCACAGTGAGATACCATCTCACACCAGTTAGAATGGCAATCATTAAAAAGTCAGGAAACAACAGGTGCTGGAGAGGATGTGGAGAAATAGGAACACTTTTACACTGTTGGTGGGACTGTAAACTAGTTCAACCATTGTGGAAGTCAGTGTGGTGATTCCTCAGGGATCTAGAACTAGAAATACCATTTGACCCAGCCATCCCGTTACTGGGTATATCCCAAAGGACTATAAATCATGCTGCTATAAAGACACATGCACACGTATGTTTATTGCGGCACTATTCACAATAGCAAAGAGTTGGAACCAACCCAAATGTCCAACAACGATAGACTGGATTAAGAAAATGTGGCACATATACACCATGGAATACTATGCAGCCATGAAAAATGATGAGTTCATGTCCTTTGTAGGGACATGGATGAAACTGGAAACCATCATTCTCAGTAAACTATTGCAAGGACAAAAAACCAAGCACCGCATGTTCTCACTCATAGGTGGGAATTGAACAATGAGAACTCATGGACACAGGAAGGGGAACATCACACTCCGGGGACTGTTGTGGGGTGGGGAGAGGGGGGAGGGACAGCATTAGGAGATATACCTAATGCTAAATGACGAGTTAATGGGTGCAGCAAAACAACATGGCACATGGATACATATGTAACAAACCTGCACATTGTGCACATGTACCCTAAAACCCTAAAGTATAATAATAATAATAATAATAATAATAAAACAAATTGAGATTTCTTTTTTAAATTAACTTCCTAACCAAAAGAATGGAGACCTAAGGGACTTCTGAAGCAATACCAAATTATAATGATGATTTGTAGAGGAAAATATTGTGAAGGGCTAGAATTATACCACACTATACTAGTCAGAATCTCAGCAGAGAATAGATCAAACATTCAGAAGGGCTTAACGGAAGACAGTGTAAATAATATCATTTATAGAGGGATTGACAGGGTCAAGGAAACCAATAACGGATGGTGAAACACCCAGAATCAAGCAACGGGCAGGAAGCTGGGCCTGATAAAGCTAACAAGGGAAAAGAGTTACCAGAGGCCAGAAGCACCCGCAGTTGTGAAAGCGGCTTTACCGCAAGGGAGTTTTGTATGTAGAAATACTTAGTCTCTGGCAGAACCACAGTAGTCAGGGCTGGAGAAGGGGGTAGGTACGTAACTACACCAATGCTTATCCCTTCTGACTCCTGCAGGAAGCCTCCCATGAGTAAGCCCAATTAGAAGCCAGAGGACAGGAGACTCTGGGAGATCTAAGTGGTAGAGATTGGCCTGCTGGGCACTGAGAGGGCAGAGAAGGACTGAGAATAGGTCTGGAGGTGGGAAAGTGGGTGGAAGGGGTACAAATGGAGAATATCATCAAGCTTGCTCTGGCACAGACAGCAAATAGACTTCCTTCTTCTCTTTGTCTTCTTTTCTTTTACAGATATCCCGGAAATTAAAGTAGAATATTTGATAAAAATAATAAAGGTAATCAGTTCTACCCTCCCCGCCCCACCCACAAACTGCGTGACCTGAGGCAAGTTACTAGCCACTGTCTCAATGCATCCCAAGCATGCTGCATATCCTGGTGGCTTCGGTGTCCTAAAAAATGGCTCATCTGATACTCTAGTTATTTGCTTCTTGATTGACTCAATGACCTCCATTCACTCCCACTCATGACTACACTTTGGACCTTGTTTTCACTGGGAACTGCTCCACTATTGAAAGTCTAACAAAAATAACCCACAATCTGCATACAATGTTGTGGTAAGTTGAATAAGGCACCCCCGTCCCCCAAAATGTTCACTTCCTAAACCCTGGAACCTGTATTACCTTATACAGCAAAAAAAAAAAAAAAAAGTTGAAGATATCATTAAGTTAAGGATGTTGACATAGGGAAGCCATCGTGGATTATCCAGGTGGGACCAGAACCATAATGACAGGCATCTTTATAAGATAGCTACTACTGCAGAAGAGGAAACAGCAATGTGATGATGGAAGCAGATTGGAGTTATGTGGACACCAGAAGTTAGAAGTTAAAAGACAGATTCTCCCTGGATCCCCCAGAAGGAACTAGCCATGGAGACACCTTGATTTTAGCCCCGTAAACTCTTCAAACTTCTAGTCTCCCAAACTGTAGGAGAATAAGTTTCTGTTGTTTTAACCCACTAAGTTTGTAGAAATTTGCTAAAGCAGCACTAGGAACCTGACACAAATGTCCTCTCTTTTAAAGCTCCCCATACTTTCAGTAACTCAGAAATGCTCATTGGTGCTTTTACCTTACTCTAGCCATGCGCTGTTGTCCTTATTCCATCTCTATTTGCACGCTCACCTGAACACGCCTCCCATCAACCTCATCATTTCCCAAGCACCACCCCCCTCTCCTCACACCCACTCAGCAGACACCAACTCTGGGGTCAGTCCTTGTACCTGCCTTCTCCATTCCTACACCTGGAATTCCAAGAACTTCTGAAGAAAATGTCACCATCTCAGGAAAAGTCTATGTTCTCCACCTAGTTTGGGACAGCTTTTTTCTCTAATTTTTGCAAACATCTATATCAGTTCTTCACCGCTCTTCTTTATCCCCTCCCCAAATCTCCTTCAATTATATCTCAGCAGGTAACCTCACCTATTTCAGAAAACTGAAGAAAACTGAAACCAGTCATGAAAAACAAGGATATTTTCTTTCTAAATACCTATTTACATTCTTTTCCACCTTTACCTCTTTTTGTTCAAATTTCTGTTTCCTGCCTACATGCTTAGAAGTTATATGAAAAGACATACACATAAATGCAGAGATAAATATAAACAAAAGCAAAATGACAGCAGCAGACTATCCCCACCAACAGCAGTAGGGAAGTCAAAAGTCTGACACATTTCCTAAAAACTGCACTAATTGTAGTAGGCTCTTTGGAGTACAAGACTCTCATGCAACCTATTGGGAGAAGCAAATATTTCAATGTATACATTGTGACACACTGTGTAAGTGTAATAGGTGATGTAGGTATGGAAACAGGAGAAGCAGAGAGGAGGGAGTGAGCAACTCTGCTAGAATAGTTAGGAAAAGAAGCCCAACATTGGCCAGAGGCTTCATGGGGACTGCTATGATGGAGCAGGACCTTAAAGGCCGAGTGCCAAAGAAAGTATTCACCAAAGAGGGACGAGTACGTCCAAGAGCTGGAGGTACTGAAATGCATCGTGTTTCCAGGGAACAGTCAGAGTACTGGAATTGCTGGAACATTCCACTGGTGTTAGGAACTGGAAGGAGAGGTTCTGGAGACATAGTCAGGGGCCAGGTTCTGCAGGCCTAGGCTAAGGAGTTTCGATATTAATTTGGGGCTAATTTTCCCAAATTGACCTGATCAAAAGAATCACATAAAATATTTGTTAAAAATATACATTTTCGAGCCAAGATGGCCGAATAGGAACAGCTCCAGTCTCCAGGTCCCAGCCCCAGCGACACAGAAGACAGGTGATTTCTGCATTTCTGCTTGAGGTACCGGTTTCATCTCACTAGGGAGTGCCTAACAGTGGGTGCAGGACAGTCGGTGAAGCGCACTGTGTGCGAGCTGAAGCAGGGCGAGGCATTGCCTCACTCAGGAAGCGCAAGGGGTCAGGGAGTTCCCTTTCCTAGTCAAAGAAAGGGGAAACAGACGGCACCTGGAATATCGGGTCAGTCCCATCCTAATACTGCGCTTTTCCAACGGGCCTGGAAAATGGCACACTAGGAGATTGTGTCCCGCACCTGGCTCGGAGGGTCCTATGCCCACGGAGTCTCGCTGATTGCTAGCACAGCAGTCTGAGATCAAGCTGCAAGGCGGCAGCGAGGCTGGGGGAGGGGCGCCCGCCATTGCCCAGGCTTGCTTAGGTAAACAAAGCAGCCAGGAAGCTCGAACTGGGTGGAGCCCACCACAGCTCAAGGAGGCCTGCCTGCCTCTGTAGGCTCCACCTCTGGGGGCAGGGCACAGACAAACAAAAACTCAGCAAGAACCTCCACAGACTTAAATGTCCCTGTCTGACTGACAGCTTTGAAGAGAGTAGTGGTTCTCCCAGCACACAGCTGGAGATCTGAGAACGGACAGACTGCCTCCTAAAGTGGGTCCCTCACCCCTGAGCAGCCTAACTGGGAGGCACCCTCCCAGTAGGGACAGACTGACACCTCATTCAACCGGGTACTCCTCTGAGACAAAACTTTCAGAGGAACTATCAGACAGCTGAATTGGTGGTCTCACGAAAATCCGCTGTTCTGCAGCCACCGCTGCTGACACCCAGCCAAACAGGGTCTGGAGTGGACCTCTAGCAAACTCCAACAGACCTGCAGCTGAGGGTCCTGTCTGGTAGAAGGAAAACTAACAAACAGAAAGGACATCCACACCAAAAGCCCATCTGTACATCACCATCATCAAAGACAAAAAGTAGATAAAACCACAAAGATGGGGAAAAAACAGAGCAAAAAAACTGGAAACCCTAAAAAACAGAGCACCTCTCCTCCTCCAAAGGAACGCAGTTCCTCACCAGCAACGGAACAAAGCTGGATGGAGGATGACTTTGATGAGTTGAGAGAAGAAGGCTTCAGATGATCAAACTACTCTGAGCTACGAGAGGAAATTCAAAACAATAGCAAAGAAGTTAAAAACTTTGAAAAAAATTAGAAGAATGGATAACTAGAATAACCAATGGAGAGAGGGGCTCAAAGGAGCTGATGGAGCTGAAAGCCAAGTTTCGAGAACTACGCGAAGATTGCAGAAGCCTCAGTAGCAGATGCGATCAACTGGAAGAAAGGGTATCGCTGATGGAAGATGAAATGAATGAAATGAAGAGAGAAGGGAAGTTTAGAGAAAAAAGGATAAAAAGAAATGAACAAAGCCTCCAAGAAATTTGGGACTATGTGAAAAGACCAAACCTACGTCTGATTGGTGTACCTGAAAATGATGGGGAGAATGGAACCAAGTTGGAAAACACTCTGCAAGATATTATCCAGGAGAACTTCCCCAATCTAGCAAGGCAGGCCAACATTCAGATTCAGGAAATACAGAGAACGCCACAAAGATACTCCTCGAGAAGGGCAACTCCAAGACACATAATTGTCAGATTCACCAAAGTTGAAATGAAGGAAAAAATGTTAAGGGCAGCCAGAGAGAAAGGTCGGGTTACCCACAAAGGGAAGCCCATCAGACTAACAGCTGATCTCTCAGCAGAAACTCTACAAGCCAGAAGAGAGTGGGGGCCGATATTCAACATTCTTAAAGAAAAGAATTTTCAACCCAGAATTTCCTATCCAGCCAAACTAAGCTTCATAAGTGAAGGAGAAATAAAATACTTTACAGACAAGCAAACGCTGAGTGATTTTGTCACCACCAGGCCTGCCCTAAAAGAGCTCCTGAAGGAAGCACTAAACATGGAAAGGAACAACCGGTACCAGCCACTGCAAAAACATGCCAAATTGTAAAGACCATCGAGACTAGGAAGAAACTATAGCAACTAACGAGCAAAATAACCAACTAACATCATAATGACAGGATCAGATTCACACATAACAATATTAACGTTAAATGTAAATGGGCTAAATGCTCCAATCAAAAGACACAGACTGGCAAACTGGATAAGGAGTCAGGACCCATCAGTGTGCTGTATTCAGGAAACCCATCTCACGTGCAGAGACACACATAGACTCAAAATAAAGGGATGGAGGAAGATCTATCAAGCAACTGGAAAACAAAAAAAGGCAGGGGTTACAATCCTAGTCTCTGATAAAATAGACTTTAAACCAACAAAGATCAAAAGAGACAAAGAAGGCCATTACATAATGGTAAAGGGATCAATTCAACAGGAAGAGCTAACTATCCTAAATATATATGCACCCAACACAGGAGCACCCAGATTCATAAAGCAAGTCCTGAGTGACCTACAAAGGGACTTAAACTCCCACACAATAATAATGGGAGATTTTAACACCCCACTGTCAGCATTAGACAGATCAACGAGACAGAAAGTTAATAAGGATATCCAGGAATTGAACTCAGCTCTACATAAAGTGGACCTAATAGACATCTACAGAACTCTCCACCCCAAGTCAACAGAATATACATTTTTTTCAGCACCACACCACACCTATTCCAAAATTGACCACATAGTTGGAGGTAAAGCTCTCCTCAGCAAATGTAAAAGAACAGAAATTATAACAAACTGTCTCTCAGACCACAGTGCAATCAAACTAGAACTCAGGATTAAGAAACTCACTGAAAACCAATCACCTACATGGAAACTGAACAACCTGCTCCTGAATGACTATTGGGTACATAATGAAATGAAGGCAGAAATAAAGATGTTCTTTGAAACCAACGAGAACAAAGACACAACCTACCAGAATCTCTAGGACACATTCAAAGCAGTGTGTAGAGGGAAATTTATAGCACTAAATGCCCACAAGAGAAAGCAGGAAAGATCCAAAATTGACACCCTAACATCACAATTAAAAGAACTAGAAAAGCAAGAGCAAACACATTCAAAAGCTAGCAGAAGGCTAGAAATAACTAAAATCAGAGCAGAACTGAAGGAAATAAAGACACAAAAAACCCTTCAAAAAATTAATGAATCCAGGAGCTGGTTTTTTGAAAAGATCAACAAAATTGATAGACTGCTAGCAAGACTAATAAAGAAGAAAAGAGAGAAGAATCAAAGAGATGCAATAAAAAACGAAAAAGGGGATATCACCACCGATCCCACAGAAATACAATCTACCATCAGAGAATACTACAAACACCTCTATGCAAATAAACTAGAAAATCTAGAAGAAATGGATAAATTCCTCGACAAATACACCCTCCCAAGACTAAACCAGGAAGAAGTTGAATCTCTGTATAGACCAATAACAGGTTCTGAAATTGTGGCAATAATCAATAGCTTACCAACCAAAAAGAGTCCAGGACCTGATGGATTCACAGCTGAATTCTACCAGAGGTACAAGGAGGAACTGGTACCATTCCTTCTGAAACTATTCCAATCAATAGAAAAAGAGGGAATCCTCCCTAACACATTTTATGAAGCCAGCATCATCCTGATACCAAAACCTGGCAGAGACATAACCAAAAAAGAGAATTTCAGACCAATATCCTTGATGAACATTGATGCAAAAATCCTCAATAAAATACTGGCAAACCGAATCCAGCAGCACATCAAAAAGCTTATCCACCATGATCAAGTGGGCTTCATCCCTGGGATGCAAGGCTGGTTCAACATATGCAAATCAATAAATGTAATCCAGCATATAAACAGAACCAAAGACAAAAACCACATGATTATCTCAATAGATGCAGAAAAGGCCTTTGACAAAATTCAACAACACTTCATGCTAAAAACTCTCAATAAATTAGGTATTGATGGGACGTATCTCAAAATAATAAGAGCTATCTACGACAAACCCACAGCCAATATCATACTGAATGGGCAAAAACTGGAAGCATTCCCTCTGAAAACTGGCACAAGACAGGGATGCCCTCTCTCACCACTCATATTCAACATAGTGTTGGAAGTTCTGGCCAGAGCAATCAGGCAGGAGAAGGAAATAAAGGGTATTCAATTAGGAAAAGAGGAAGTCAAATTGTCCCTGTTTGCAGATGACATGATTGTATATCTAGAAAACCCCATTGTCTCAGCCCAAAATCTCCTTAAGCTGATTAGCAACTTCAGCAAAGTCTCAGGATACAAAATTAATGTACAAAAATCACAAGCATTCTTGTACACCAATAACAGACAAACAGAGAGCCAAATCATGAGTGAACTCCCATTCACAATTGCTTCAAAGAGAATAAAATACCTAGGAATCCAACTTACAAGGGATGTGAAGGACCTCTTCAAGGAGAACTACAAACCACTGCTCAATGAAATCAAAGAGGATACAAACAAATGGAAGAACATTCCATGCTCATGGGTTGGAAGAATCAATATTGTGAAAATGGCCATACTGCCCAAGGTAATTTATAGATTCAATGCCATCCCCATCAAGCTACCAATGACTTTCTTCACAGAATTGGAAAAAACTACTTTAAAGTTCATATGGAACCAAAAAAGAGCCCGCATCGCCAAGTCAATCCTAAGCCAAAAGAACAAAGCTGGAGGCATCACGCTACCTGACTTTAAACTATACTACAAGGCTACAGTAACCAAAACAGCATGGTACTGGTACCACAACAGAGACATAGATCAATGGAACAGAACAGAGCCCTCAGAAATGATGCCGCATATCTACAACTATTTGATCTTTGACAAACCTGACAAAAACAAGAAATGGGGAAAGGATTCCCTATTTAATAAATGGTGCTGGGAAAACTGGCTAGCCATATGTAGAAAGCTGAAACTGGATCCCTTCCTTACACCTTATACAAAAATTAATTCAAGATGGATTAAAGACTTATATGTTAGACCTAAAACCATTAAAATCCTACAAGAAAACCTAGGCAATACCATTCAGGCCATAGGCGTGGGCAAGGACTTCATGTCTAAAACACCAAAAGCAATGGCAACAAAAGCCAAAATTGACAAATGGGATCTCATTAAACTAAAGAGCTTCTGCACAGCAAAAGAAACTATCATCAGAGTGAACAGGCAACCTACAGAATGGGAGAAAATTTTTGCAACCTACTCATCTGACAAAGGGCTAATATCCAGAATCTACAATGAACTCAAACATATTTACAAGAAAAAAACAAACAACCCCATCAAAAAGTGGGCAGAGGACATGAACAGACACTTCTCAAAAGAAGACATTTATGCAGCCAAAAAACACATGAAGAAATGCTCATCATCACTGGCCATCAGAGAAATGCAAATCAAAACCACAGTGAGATACCATCTCACACCAGTTAGAATGGCCATCATTAAAAAATCAGGAAACAACAGGTGCTGGAGAGGATGTGGAGAAATAGGAACACTTTTACGCTGTTGGTGGGACTGTAAACTAGTTCAACCATTGTGGAAGTCAGTGTGGCGATTCCTCAGGGATCTAGAACTAGAAATACCATTTGACCCAGCCATCACATTACTGGGTATATACCCAAAGGGGTATAAATCATGCTGCTATAAAGACACATGCACACGTATGTTTATTGAGGCACTATTCACAATAGCAAAGACTTGGAACCAACCCAAATGTCCAACAACAATAGACTGGATTAAGAAAATGTGGCACATATACACCATGGAATACTATGCAGCCATAAAAAATGATGAGTTTGTGTCCTTTGTAGGGACATGGATGAAACTGGAAAACATCATTCTCAGTAAACTATCGCAAGGACAAAAAACCAAACACCGCATGTTCTCACTCATAGGTGGGAATTGAACAATGAGAACTCATGGACACAGGAAGGGGAACATCACACTCCGGGGACTGTTGTGGGGTGGGCGGAGGGGGGAGGGACAGCATTAGGAGATACACCTAATGCTAAATGACGAGTTAATGGGTGCAGGAAATCAACATGGCACATGGATACATATGTAACAAACCTGCACATTGTGCACATGTACCCTAAAACCCTAAAGTATAATAAAAAAAATAGTAATAAAAATATATATATATATACATTTTCAGGACTTTTCTCTAAAGATCCTGACTTAAGTATAGGATTAAGTATTGCCCCCAGGAATCTGTATTGTAATGAAGTGTAGGAATGGAAAGAAGGAAAAATTTTAGAAATAAATTTTAATTTTAATTTTGCCACCTATTAAATATAAGATCCTTTAGAAAAACACATAACCTCCCTTAGTTTCATCGTTGAAAAGTAGAAAATGACCCCTACTTTGCAGAACTACTATGGGAAGAAGAAGGGATGTAATAAAGTGCCTGGCATAGAGTAGAGAGGCCAAAGTAATAGCTATTACTGTGACTTTTGCCATTATTATGTCCCCTATTGTTCATGAGTTCAGGTCCTCTCTTTTTCTGGACTATTATAGTAACTTTCCAACAAGTCTTCTTGCCTCCAATGTCACCTGAACAAGCAGCAAGAGACTGGGCAGGCACAGGAAATTAAAGGCTGGGATGAAGGATAAGGGGTAGGGGCCAAAAGAAAGACTGGGCACAATAAGCCAGACACAGAAAGGCAAAAACTGTATGATCTCACTTGTATGTGGAATTTATAACTCAAACTTAGAGAAGCCGAGTGGTTGACAAGGATTTGAGGGGAAGAGAAAATGAGTTTTTGGTCAAAGGCTACAAATTTCCAGTTATAAATACAGTAAGTTCTGAGGACCTAATATATAACATGGTGACCATAGTTAATAACACTCTATTGTTTACTTGAAATTTATTGAGAAGGCAGATTTTAAGTGTCTTCACCCTCCCTCCGAAACAAATACAAACAATGGTAACTATGGGTAGTGATAGATGTGTTAATTAATTTAACTATGGTAAATAACACACACACAGTGTTTACATATATCAAATCATCATGTTGCACACTTTGAATATATACAATTTTTATTTGTCAATTAATTATTTAAAAGAAAGAAACAAAAGACTAAGCTAAGCCATAGCTCTCATATTAGGCAACCGAATTCTGAAGAATTCACATGTGCTTCTAAGAACAGTGTCAGAGGAAGAGTGACAATCAACAGACAGGATTTCAGATGTGGAGTTTTAACTTGTACAGTGCTATGGTTTGCAAACAACCAAGAGGTAAAGAACCTTCCCAAGGTGGTCTTCAGGGGAAGAAAAGGAGATTTAATTTAGCACCACTGAAGGCAGAGATTCTGAAAAAAACCTAAGACCATTTTAAGTGTATGCCCCTTCAATTTCAGACTGTTCAAGAATTTGGTAAGAGGGATGATGCTGTCAAAGATGACATGCAAGTCTCTGGCCTGGGAAAGTAGGTGAATAGCAGTGCTATGACATGAGGTGGAAATATAGAAGCCCAGGTCTGGGCATAGAGATTTGTGAGTTGAATGGCTGAAAATGTTAGTGAAAGCATCATTGGGGATGTGATGACATGGGCAGAGTAGAATTAAGGGGATCCAAGAAGAAAATCATAGGAAGTCTTACATTTTAGAGGCAGTCAAAAGAAAAGTAGTCAATGAAGGCACCAGAGAAGAGAGAGAATAATACACAAAGGGGAGACTATGGCTCTTGAACCCAATTTCACTTCCACAATTGTGCCAAGGGCCAGACCAGTTGATCAAGCTGTGCTTTTCTCATTCCCTCCAGGAAGACAAAGGGTTTTGTGTTTCAAGAAAGTTCTGCGATGTGTACTAAAGGTAGGCAATATACACTTGCCATTTTCTTTGGCTTAGAACTCTAGATAGGTCCATTGGTCTGTAAAACAAATGCCCAAGAAAGAAAACACATAACGTATTGTTTCCTAAATGATTTGGGTACATCAAGCACCAATTATAGTATATTGCCTCTTCATACACCGCACTGACCCTAGAGTCATAATTCTATAAGCCAGGAAAAAGGGTAGCTAGAATTTAAAAAATGCATTTGTCATGAGTTCTAAAATGTTTTTCTCAATTTGAGAATGCCAGATTGTGAACTTGTAGACAGATTTAGTGCTGTCTTCTAGATCACATGTCCCTCTGTCCAACTCATAGGAGAATGTAAATAAAATATGTTCAAGATATATTTATTGTGAACATAGGTCAGTTAGAGCTACAGAGGAGGAGAATATCTGGTGGCATGAAGACAAGTGTCCAGGTGCTGTGGGGGCCCTGGCATGTTAGCAAGTGCCCTGCAATGGAGGTTCTGTCATTGGTGATGGTAGGTACATAGGTATGCGGTGGTGACTGCACCATCTGATCATTCTTGTTTCAGTAAATTGGCTGTTAAGATCTCTGTCAATTCCTGCCAATCCTAATCCTCCATGCTTCCTAGATTTCTGTGAGCTATGAATGCTTTCTCTACCTAAGATAACCAGATCCAATTATAGACTTTTTTGTGTGCAGCAAAGGGCCCAGACTAGTACAGCACTACTTTGGATTTAGCCTTCCTGGCAATTTGCCTTCAGGGAGCTAGTTCTGTAGTGTTTTAGGATAACATATAAGACTTGTGGGATGGGAAGCTTAGTAAATATCTATGGTATCTGTTTGTCTAGTATTTCTTTCCCTGTGTTTCTACTAAGGTACATTCTTACTCTGGTTTCCATATAGACACATGACCTAAACTTGATCAGACAAAATATTTTATCATTACTTTGTGTCATAGTGATATAAAATGATATACACTTACAGGGCGAGTGTAACCCAAGGCTTGACAATCAGACTTTAGTCTAGAATTGCTTTGTTGAGATAGGTAAGAGTAAGAAAGAGTGGTAGGAAGGAAGAGAAGATGTAGTAGATGGTGTTCATACCTCACCCACTTTCTTATAAATCTCTTTACCATTTTCATACACCTGCACCTCTTGATTGGAGGATTGCCCTCAGGATGTGAGATTCACTTTGTATGTGCTGAAAGATTTAGCTGAAAGATCTTAGAAATTTACAATTCCCTAGAAGCAGCTCTTAACTAATGACTAGTATTTGGTTATCAGGACAAAGCTAAGGGGGAATCTCCATTTCGGAGTCCTCCTGGGGGATTGAGCCAAGGGGAGTCACTTGATTTCACACCTGTGCACCTTAGTTTGTCTGCCTTTCCTTCTCTGGCCCCATCTCTACTCCCTCACCAGATTTTCTCAGAAACACTTCCTAATAAATTCCTTTCAAGGTCTGCTTCTGCATAATTTAATCTAACATACCAGAGAAGCCAGAAGTTATCCCTACTTCCCCGTGGATAAGAATGCTTGAGAAAATACAGCCAACAAGCAGAGAGATAACTTGAATCTGCTTCCAATCACTCCAGCCTTTCCAACAGATGGAATGATAAATTCCCTTTTATACCTAAGCTAAATTGAGTTTGATTTCTGTCACTTGCAATCAAAAGATATAATTCATCAAGGTGATGTAGTGACTCCTTTCCTTGCTTAATCCAACAACAAATCTCATAGATAAGATGTACATGATATCACTGTGAAGGGAAATAAATCAGCAGTGTTTTCTGAACAAAGTTATTAGGAGGCCGCTGTCATATTTACTGTGCCTTAGATGCCGGGTGCCCAGTTCTTGATCTGTGATTTTTGTATCTTTCATTAGAGCTTATTGTGCTGTTTCCAGACTTTTCCACAGTATAATCAAATTTAAAAATTCAGTCTATCTTGATATATTCCGTAACACATATCTTGCATATGTTAGGAAAGAAAAAAAGAATAAAGAGCAAAATCTTTCTGAAATGCAAATATGATCATGTCAGACCAAGTTTAAGGACCTTCAATACCTCATTCTTGTCCTCAAGATAAGGTTCATACTCCTTAAAATAGCCTCAAAATTCTTCATTATGTGGGGTCTGTTGCAATCTCTGCCCACAGTCTTCCCATCCACCCCACATTCTACTCACAATGAAAACTTTTCATTCCTTGAATGACATGCTCTTTCTTGGCCCTGAACCTTTGTCCTTCCTCTTTCTCCATATACCCACACCCTCAGATTCTGAATTCACTAAGATTATCGCATTTTAGGTTTCAGAACTTAACTAAGGTGTTACTTCTTCCAGGAAGCACTTTTTGATGTCCTGCCTTCCCCCAGATTCAGATTAAAGTTTCCTCCTAGGTGCTCCCATTATTCCCTTTACTTTCCTATAATTGTATATGTCACTATTGCGAATAAATAGTGTTCGAATTAAGAATATATGGCCTTTGACAGAAGATTTTGTCTGTCTAATGCTATATTTCTGGAGTTTAGCACAGTGTCTGTCTCACAGAGTCACAATAGTATTGAACGAATGAATGAATGAGAGATGTTGAAAGAGAAGAAATAATATCTTTTTGAAAACCAGCATAGCTGGTCATTAAATTCCAAGCAGGAAACATCTTCTTAGAGGAAATGTGCTGATGGGAAATAGATGACTACATCTCTTCATCCCCAGTGTATGTTTCCCTGGGTATCATCTCTTTATGAGAGCTAAAGTTAATAACCATAAAATGTGTGCTCAGCAACAAGGTAACTCCTGTGATTTAACAACAGGACCTACAGTCATTTAGCCATGATACCTGGCTTCCTCCCAGAATAAGATACCCAAGTTCTCTTAAAAAAAAAAAAAAAAAAAGCAACTGAGATAAGTGTACGCACAGCTGAGAGACTTAGGCTGATCACTTAACCTCTTTATTGTTATATTAATTTATGGATTAATGTCCAGAGGCAGCTAGCTGTAAAGACTTCTCTTCAAAACAATTTCATTTTTAAATGTGTCTCATCTAGTAGCCAGATAGATTAAGGAATAAGGAGACTGATTTATGGAGCAAGGTGTAAGAATGAAAATCAGAAGTTCGTAAACTATGAAGAAGATTGTAATATATTGTTTCTTAGCAGGAGAAAGACTAGACAGCACTTGTGTATCAGATTGAAGATCAGCGTTTATTGAGAGGAAAGTTACTATACACACAAATGGAAAACACACATAACATGATGACCTTCACCGTAAGGTACAGGCGGCCAAATAAACAGAAGGCACTATCTATGTATGTTCTTTTTTATCTAGTGAAGTAAGACACCCTCTCTCAACACAGTCGATTTGTTTTAAGCTGTCAGGTTTGCCCTGACCAGGATCACTATGCTGGATGTTATATACTCAGACAATAGGCTAACCAATCTCAGAAATGGAAGCTATGACTAGTACTGCCCTCCTCCATGCAGTATCCTTGGTTGTTTTGCTGGATATCAGTCATCATTTCTTAGGAGTATTAATCCCAAATCAGCATAACTGAGGAAAAACACCAAAATAAACTTTCTTCCAATGCTCAAAAACTTTCATTAGAAAAGAATAGAATGAGGAGAAAAAGCATTCCGAGTCTGAGGATTGACAGTGGCACGAATCACAATGCATACTTACGAATGATTGGGTAGAAGACCAGTGAGGTTGAACTGAAGAGCTTGTATAATGGGGTATTAAGGGGAAAATGTTGTAGATTGAAAGCCTTTTTTAAAAAGTGTGGTTATAGGGTAGAGGCTTGCCAAACTTGTGCTTTAGGAATAAGAATCTGGAAATGTTGTACAGGATAGATGGCAGGATGGAGAGACTACAGGCAAGTCATATGTAGTATTGTATGCAAAAATCATGATGGTAAGAAAACAAGATGTTAAAGGTACAGAGACATTTCAAGCAGATGTAACAAATGCTTACAGCATGGATTGTGAAATGTAGGGATAAAATTTAAAGATGATAAATGAAAGTGGATGACTTGTCGTTTGAAATTACTTATTTAACCCAAACACATATGAATACCTAATTCCGGAAACATTTGCTGTCATAGTTCTATTTATAGCTCATGACTTGCAAGAATAAAATAAGGCACCTTGCAAAAATAGCTTTCTTTTCCTGACAAATCTTATTGAATAAGAGATTGTCAGATATAAAGAGTTTAGTCATTACAGATGGAAGTGAGAGCTTTACTGCTAAGACTCTGACTTATTTATCTCATTTATTGGCAGTTTCCCAAAAGGGAAGACAGAGATATATTAAGGTTTACTTATGTTTCTTCCCTTTGTGCAATCTAGTTCACCCTCAGCCTGAGTCCAGGGAGGCAGCATTATGGTCAGATTAATCATATATTTAGAAAAAAAAGTTCTCTAGGTTACTTAGCATTGAAAAAGTTATATTTTTATATTAAGCTCTTGAACTCAGATCAGTTAAACCCATAAAGAATGAGCTTGAAATGCAAGAAACACATCCCGGAGTAATTCTGATGGGATTGCTAAACTTTTCATCCTGGGCATAGAGCAGATAAAAATGATGCTTCTCTGATTTAACAAAAGGGTAACAGGTATAAGACATCTGCTGATGAAAGGTGCAAGCAGTTTGACTTAAGGGGGTCCCTTTATAATCTTTGAATGGAAGCTGTGATACACTTCAGCTCTGGATCTGCTCATCTTTGAAAGTGTTCAGCCTCCTCCAAAATGAAGTGATTATTCTGTTTCTATGGAAAGATAATGCACTGGTTTAATAAAAGCTGAACGCCAAAGACATCAATAGTATAATGATAGTAAACTTGGCATCTCTGTCCTTTAGTTACTGAGAGGAAAAGTGTGTTGCACATATTTAAGACATAATAAATGCCAAATGCTTTGATGGCACAGTCACACACTTTTCTTATTTTAACTTCATAACAGATTTGAAAGTATTATCATTATTATTTTTACAGATAAAGAAATGTTCCTCATATCACATAGTAAGGATCAGGCCTAGAATTTGAATATAGGTCTGTACTTTTCTAAGTTATCTTCCTTTAACAAACAGTGATAAAGCATGATGCTTGAGAGTGTGGTCCCTAACAGCCACTTACTGTGAATACTGGGAAAGAGTTCTCTTTGTTTGAGGTAAAAAGAGCCGTGGCTCAGCAGAACATTGAGGCTCAGAGGAAAGCCTAGAGTTACTGTTGTGATCTCCTTAGATCCTGTAGGAAGTGAGAGGACTTGAGAAACATTCCCAGCTGACCTCGCATTTCCACACACGTCAGGAAATGGTACCTGACAGAATGTGGGTTAGAATTAAATACTAGTGATGATGGTGGAGTTGGAATTTCGTTAACAAAACCAGCTGGAGGTTACCTTCATATCTCTGAATTTTTTAAATTAAGCCCTTACTTACTTTTTTCTTTCTGTCCCTCTCTCCTGTCCCTCCCGCCTGCCCTTTCCCCTCCCTCCCTCCTTCCCTCTCCTCCTCCTCCTTCTTCCTCTTCTTTTTCTTCTTCTTTCTTTCCTTCTCCCCTCTTTCTCTCTCTCATTCTTTTGCTGCTTGGTAACTCCCAAGAAATTTTAGCTCAGAAAACACTTATTTGATACCTTTGTATGTAATATTTACTTCCCTTCTGTTCTTTCTTCCCTCTCTTCCTTCTTGTAAGGTTTGTCAGTTTCAGAGGCAGAATCAAATAGAAAAAGACGACCCTTCGTGAAGCTGGTCTTAAAAGAGAGACTGCTGGGACTCTGTTGAAGTGGAAGACTTTTTTAACCAAGATGACAAGGAAAGCATTGCTAAAGACAGAATCAAAATCAAAGCAGTGTTCAAAAGGGCACATTCCCGTGAACCTGGGAAGTTGATGTGGACGGTCCATTCTGAAAAGTGAGGTGAGGATGGATGAAAAGCTCTGGGAGTATCAAGAGTAAGACAATGAATGTTACAGGAAGAAGTCAGGACAAGCTAAAATTCTGGAAAGAAGAGAGTGCTGAAGCTCTCATTTTTATGTGGCATTTGGTATACAGTGTAGGTGATTATGCAAATAAATTTTATAGGACTAGGTATTTATTCTGTATTGTGTCAAATATCTTGTGCATCAAAAAGCTTCTTATGGATGAAGTCTACTTATAACATATTGAGCCTTTCTTTGTTGTTGTTTTGACTTTGAAAAATATTTGACCTACTCATAAAGAAAATATATTGACAGTTATTTTTCCCCTGGAGGGAGTATATGTGTATGAACTAGCAAGAGTGAAGTCATAATTTTGGACCTAATCTTAGAAATACCATGATGTGTCATTTCTCTGGCTTATAAAATTGAAGTCAAAGAGAGATGCAGGATCATTTTCTACTCTTTGGCGAAAGGTATTATAGAAATGCAGAGTATCGGCCTATCATTTACACAGCCTTGAACTGTGCTGTCCTCAGAATACAAAACAGAAAATTGCAATTGGAGGCTATTGCAACTGGCTTCCTCTGATTCATGAATGATTTCCATTCAACTCAAATAGCAGAAATAACCCTCAATAAGAAAGAGGCACATGATAACTCTACCTGTCAATCCATGCAGGTGAACATAAAACTACCAACTTTTACATGGACAGATGTGATTTGTTTTCTCCATCCTAGTGGAAAAATAAAAACAAGTTTATACTTTACCATGCTTAAGAAAACACTGACTCATGGTTAATGGCTGTGATTCATTCCTAAGCCATTGCTCTTCCTTCAAAGCTGAAGCATGACCCAGTCAGGTTCACTACTAATTCATGCAGCAGCCACATTTACAACTTCAAGGTGGGGTGAAGGTGGAGGGGAGGGGAGGGGAGGTGGAAGTAGCTCTAGGAATTATCAGCTGATTATCTACTTATTTAGTTATCAGATGATTATCTGTTATCAGTTAAGAGAAAAGTGATAGGTAACCAAAGAGATTAAATGTAAAACATGCATTTGTAATTATAGGTTACAATTTGTAATTGCTATTTGTTATTTGTAATTGTAGGTCCATCCAGAAGTGGAGACAATTCCTGGCTGCATACATCCACATAATGTAAATTACTGCATAGATTATTAACTGTATAGTACCTAGTTCACTGCAATAAACTACAATAATTTACAATAAACATTTTTTTCCAAAAGCGAGCTGTATTTTTGTTGTTGTTTAAATGTGTCTGGTATATAAATAGAACAACATTGCTCTAAGTAGAATTGTTTCTTTAAAAGTAAGATCTGGGAAATATTCATAACTACTCTGCATCTCCATTACAATAGCAAGGGTGCAGAACATCTCAGCTAAAGGATGTCTAGTCCCCAGCATGGCGACCTGGCAGTAAATGAAGAATGAGCCGTCACTACTTCAAGTCCTTTCATCTAGAATGCTTCAGTGAGTTTTTATGGGGAAATCATTTTCCCTTCTTTCTTAAGATCATTTATCATTTAGTTATATAAACTGATATTTACATCTGTCACAAATGCTCAACCCTATCCCAGAGCATATTAAGGGGAACTTGTGGAATATTTATGTGTTATGTGTATACAAAAAGAGGTTGTCTACAAAACCTCTATAAAAGACAAGTTGCCGTTTCGTATACCTTGGGGGAATAGTAGAAGCCCCTTTCTCTTCTCCCCTATGCTGAATTTACTGCCATTTTCTTGCCTTCTTTATAGGAAACTCTACCTTTTGTGTATTTAAAACACTGGTAGGTATTTGTGGAAAAGAGAAGGAGAAACTTGCTACTTTCTAATTTTTGTTGTGGAGAAGACACAATAATATGGTATTTTATAGTTAGGGTTGTCAAAAGCAAATCTGTGCTTCGCCACATAACAGCAGGACCTTTGGAAAATTATTTGACTGTTCTAAATGCCAGTTCCCTGTCTGTAAAATGGAAACATAATAGCATTGAGGTCTCAGAGTTGCTGTACATGAAATAATGTACATGAAACACATTGTACATTGTCTCATTTAATTCTCAAACCACTCCATGAAGCGAATCTATTATTATTTCTCATTCAACAGATTTGTTCATTAAATTTCCCAAGCTCACTCTGTTAACTGGCACTGGACATGGTATTCAAACCCAGCTCTGCCTGACTCTAGGCCTAAACTCCTTATCACTGCATAAGACTCCTCCCTAGGTACTTCACTGGTTTCTAGTGAGGAAGGATTTAAGTCCCTGTCAGAGCTCTGCTATATAATCAATCCTTGTATCTGTGATATTTGTAATTTGGTCTAGCCTCCTTGTATAGAAACCGGTTGCATTAGTCCATTCCCACACTGCTATGAAGAAGTACAAGAGACTGGGTAATTTATAAAGAAAAGTGGTCTAATTGACTCACAGTTCCTTGTGGCTGGGGAGGCCTCAGGAAACTTACAATCGTAGCAGAAAACACCTCTTCACAGGGTGGCAGAAGAGAGAACGAGTGCAAGCAGGGAAAATGTCAGATGCTTATAAAATCATCAGATCTCAAGAGACTCACTATCACGAGAACAGCATGGGGGGAACCACCCCCAGGATCCAATTGCCTCCACCTGTTTCTGCCCTTGACCTGTGGAGTTTTTAAGGATTATAATTCAAGATGAGGGTTTGGGTGGGGCACAGCCAAACCATATCACCTGTCTCCAGTTTTCATACCATACTACAGATACAGCCATTTCACATCCAATCGTTGGTTACTGTTTTAAAATCACACATCTAAAAATCTCCTCAACCATTGCTCTAGTTTGATATCTAACAGGTAATTCCCAAAGGCTAGCTGCAGTGAAGGTTCTGGGGCTCAGGATAGGCAGAGCAACTCAGCAGCAGGTATAAAATGGGCTCTTCTCCAGGTGTCCTGCAGGTTACGCTCATATTCACAAATGTTAATCCAGCTGCTACCTATTTGAAATTGCTAATAGTGTCATAATAGATTACCTTTCTTCAAGCCAATACCAGAAAATTCAAACCAGAGACAAAATTAGTCCTGCAGGTACTGGCAGCTTAATAATAGCTTATCCCTGAGGATCTTAATCTTTGTGGTCTCAGGACCCCATGTGCTCATTAAAAGTACTGAAGATCCAAAAGTAGTTATGTGTGTTACTTATGTATTACTAGGCCCCATATTAAAAATTAAAACTGATACTTTTATTTGAAATAACAATAATAAACTCATTACATGTTAGTATAAATTAATGTTAACATAAATATCTTTAAATAAAAAATATATTTTTCAAAACAAAAAAATTAGTGAGGAGTATGGCGTTGTTAAACATTTTTGCAAATCTCCTTTATGTCTTAATAAAAGATAACTGGATTTTTACATCTGCTTCTGCATTCAATCTGTCACAGTATTACACTTCCTGTAGATTCTGGAAAATGTCATTCTTCACTCATGAGGGAATAAGAAGGAAAGAAAAAATAACATTTTAGAATGTTTATTAAGATAGTTTTGACCTTACAGAATCCCTGAAAAGATCTTGGGGCATACAAGAGTTTCTACCCCACACTTTGAGAACCACTAACTAGTAGTATACTTGATATAGCTAGAAATAAACTTGATGCCATAAGGAATGTCCCACTGATGCAGTTGGTTTGATTGATAGTTCAATAATATTCATGACTAAAATCATTCAATCTTTAAAAAGTAGACTAGTAAAGTAAGGTTTGAATTTGTGAGTTCCAAAACTTTTACACAAGTAGTAAGAAGGTCTGGGACCTTTGTCATTATAGCTTTTGCAGATGCGAGAAATAATCATATTTCTTTCCTATGATCTTTGTTCACTTAGAGTGTGATCTGACTGGTGTCAAAAGTCACTTTAAAGAGTGGTTGTGAGATTCAAATATATATTCCTTCCAGTAAAGGAGTATTTGCTGGACAGTGCGGTATCCATCTTCAAAAGATCCATCAGGCATCTGGTGTGTAAACAAGTCTGTGGTGGCCCAGTTGGCTTTCTCTTCCACAGGTTCCAAGAGAGTCCAAATCTCCCCTTTTTCCACTGTGTTCTTCGGCAGACCACTTCAGCGCACATAGCCTGGTTCTCTTGCACTGTGACAGGCCCACAGCGTCTCTGGACACTTACGCTTTCCTGCTTCTGAGCATATTCCTTATAGTTTCCATGGTTACATTGGTGAAGCTCCAAGTAGTCCAGATGGCTGCAGAACACAGTTCTCTGATTACCTCTCCTGAGAGTACCCACCTGCTTTCTTCCGTCCCATTTGATTTCCTTTCATCCTTGGCCCAAGGAGATCTTTAACAGCCTGCAGTTCCTAATGACCTTGTTGATTTGTGAAGCTCATTCCAAATAGTCTCCACTAGTAATATTCAGCTAACTCTGCAGTTAGTTAGGCATATAATAAACCTTGAAAATAAGTCTGATACCAATGTTATTAATATTTATAAGAATTTCTTAAATCTTATAAAATCATTATTATTGCTGCTATGCACAAGTTCTTAAAATTTAACATACTCATATCATGCATCTTGCGATTTGTAGGACTTTCTTAGAACTACTGTGATATAAATCATAATATAAAATATCAGTTATGATGTATCAATAAGTGGTAAGCTAACGTATTTATAACTATTTTCAGTTTAAAAAGTCCTTTCATAGACATTATTTCATTTAATCCCCAAGAAATGCTTTTTCAGATAGCTACTTCTTATGCCTAGTCTACAAATGAGAAAAAGAAATGAGGCAATGGGAGGTTAATTAACTTGTTTGAGTAATCAACAGACTGTTTTCCAATTATGGGTCTTCAGATTAACAACTTAGCCCCTTTCTGTTATACTGGTGTTTTGGGTATTTACGGTATTTCGATATTATTTGCCATATCCATGTACTCAAATTTGCTATATCAAATAAAGTTAATTAATTCTAGTTGGAAGCTGTTGCCTACTAAAAAAACAAAAACAAAAACTTAAGGGGAAAATAGCATGAGGTTGAGAAGTTGTTAACGTCATACCAATACCAAACTGTGGCTTCCTCTTTAAGAACTGAAAGGAAATTGAATAAGGAATAACTTTAGCAATACCCTACGTATAATCATTTTAATATCTACCCATGCTTGCTCATTGAATTTTGAGCACTGTCTTCAATCATTCTGAATCCCTTGCCTCAATGAGTTCCAAGTCTCCCATAAAGCAGGTGATCAACCAAAATCTATTAAAACTGTTTGAAAGTGGAGACCCCCCAAAAGGAAATCAATATGTGACTTTCAGCATAAATTGTGGCATGGCATATTTGAAAAATTAACGGAAGTAAGACACATTTAGTTAGCGATGAGCGTCAAGTTTATAATAGAAGTGATTGTTGAGAATGTCACCCAAACTCACCCAAAAATTCACTGCAATTGTCTAGGAGGAAGGAAGTGGAGACAACATATAGCTGATTCAGGTCTCATTTCAAAGAGCTTCTTTATAGGAGAGAAACATGTATATCAAGTTAGGATTCTAGTTAGGAACAAAGATAGGATGAGCCCATGTTTCCCAATCTCTTCTGTGAGAGAACACCGTAATACTGGAATAAACATGAAGAGGCTGTGGTAGCTGTAAGAACTTCCTTAGAGGCTAAGAGTCCCTGAGTGGCTGCCAGAGTCTGGGTGATCAGCATCTCCGGAAACGTGCACATCACTTGTGGCTCACTAGGCTACAGCAGCACATTGGTGGGAGGCTCTGCTGTAGGAAACTGATGAGAGGACCATGGAATAAGAAGAAAAAAACATAGCCCCTGACAGCAAAGAATTAATCCTTTCTTCCAGAAAAAAAATGTATAAAGCATCGATGGTGGCAGTGGCCTGTCTGGAGCAGCCACTGTGAGGACACCAGCTGTAGCAGGGGAGTCACAGCCAGGGCTGCATGCTCCGTGGAGCTGGCAGGGGCAGGGCACAGGTGATCCCAGTGGGAGCCCCACACCCTACAGAGTTGACAGGGTGGAAGCCCACACTCCCGGGTGCAGCTGCAGTCACTCAGCTGTGGCTCTGGACCTGGGCATTCCTGTGCTCTCAGGGACCCAGGAAGCTTCCTGCCCCTGCAGGCTCGGAAGTGCTTCTCACACTCCCTGGCCTCTCCCTGCTGCCAGCACCCACTATGGATGTGTCTCAATAGCCAAGCCCAGGCACTGTTGTGACCTGGCCAGGTGCATGCACACTCAGGATGGTGCTGACATGCCAGCCCCCTGCTTCCTTGGCCCCCCCAAAAAATAACCTCTAAGGCTGAAACTTTGGGTGCCAACGAGCACAAGAGGGAGGTTGGGGGACTGAGGGTGGCTCAAGGCAGGCCTGCAGGTGCCCCTTGGTGCAGACAGCCTGGGCACCATAGATGGCATGTTGATGGTGGCAAAAGGCAGAAAGGTTCCTAGGCAGCAAGGGGTGGGTCCCCAGTGAAACCCCACCTTCAAGCCAGGGATGGCCTAAAGTCTGGTGGCTGGGCTGCCAGTTCCAGGTAAAGTACGAGACCCTGAGTGAGAACTTCCTCGATGCCTTTCGGCCAATTGGATGGTGCTTTTTCCAGGCCTGCCCATGGCTGCTCATGGATCAATCAGCATGCCCTTCCACCCAAGAACTAGTCAGCATGCACGTCCTTCATTCTGAGCCCATAAAAACCCCACACACAGCCACACTCACACACTTATTGGGACTACTTGCCTGTGGACAGGAGCTAATCGCTTTGGGTCTCCTCTCCGCTGAGGGCTGTTCTGTCACTCAATAAAGCTCCTCTTCACCTTGCTGACCCTCCAGTTGTCCACGTAACTTCATTCTTCCTGGATGCTGGACAAGAACTCAAGACCTGCTGAATAGAGGGAGTTAAAGGAGCTGTAACGCATTCCTGGCTAGCTTGCTGAGCTGCAGGGGTAACATGCTCTCAGACTGTGGTAGTGAAGAGTGGTGACCCTTCTGGGGGCCCAGACCTCAGGATTTCCCCAGCCAGAGCTGCTGTTAACACTATAGTCACCCTGCCCTCCACCAGAGCCATGCAGCCACCCCACGCAACGGGAAGCAGCAGCAGGGCTAGGAGCCATGGGCTGGAGAGGGGCAGTGGCACTGAAAGAGTGGTAACACACACAGGCTGAAACATACCCCCCTTCCATTTGCCCTTCCATTTACCGCGCTGAGGGTGACGAGAAGGAGAGAAGAGCTGTGGCCCTTCTGGGAGTCCAGACCTCAGGGCTCCCTGAGCTCCCAGAGCTCCCTTTTGAGGGCTCAGCGGTTCCTCATGCCTCCAAGCTTTCGATCGCTACCATGTTCCCCTCACCAGTCACTGGTACCCTCAGTGGAAACTGCTTACAGTACGTCTGGCCCAGTTGTAACCTCATACAAGGCTGGTGCCTGTGCCAGTGCCTGGAGCTGCCCGCCCTGCTGCAGCAGCCAGCATGCCTGGCTGTCCACAGTGGCCAGACTCCGCACTCCCACACCCTTTGCTGCACCATACCTGGCTTGCCCTTGAGAGGTGTGGAAATGCAGCATCTCAGGTTGCTGCCTGTGGTGTGAGCCAAGCACAGCCTAACAGGGCAAGCATGCGGAACAAGCCCAGCAGGCACAAGCAAAACTCAAGCAGAGGTGCTGCTGGCCACAGAGGTTTCCAGCTGGAGAAGTGACACCCGAAGCATCCTGTGACAGCATCTTGTATGAGGAAGGCACTGTAATAGATACTATGGACATAAGGCAGATCTGTATTAAACAGAATTTTCAGTTTTACCTTGGAGAAGGAAAACATTGAGCACCTACAACGTGTGACACATAGTGACAGACATTTTAAATTTCTCAGAGTTTACAAGTATTCAAGAAATGACTACTATATATTTCCCTGCCAAATTAAATTTCTTTTCCACACTCAATTTTTATATACTTTACAGTCATTAATTTCATGGTATGCATTTTACTTCTTCCAATTGCCTCATCAAATAATATACAAACACTTTAATCTAAATTTATTTCTCTCTTTCCAGGAAAACAAAGTTTAGTGGGCACTAATAATATAAGAGGTATTCCACTTGTGCCTTATATAAACTATTTTAAACTTACATCAACCCCACAAAACTGGAATAATCATCCAATTTTACAAATGAGAACATTTTGGCCAAAGAAAAAAAGTAAATAATAGACAATAAATCAGCATTAAAATGGAGGCATTTCTGACTTAAAAGGCAATCCCTTTTCACTACCATATATTGCAGTTTTGGAATCTATCTCCATTAATCTTTTGTTAGCAAAATCTTTGTGGGGCTTAAAACCTGGATGATGGGTTGATGGGTGCAGCAAACTACTATGGCACATGTATACCTCTGTAACAAACCGCACATTCTGCGCATGTATCCCAGAACTTAAAGTATAATAAAAAAGATAATAATAATAGCTATAATGACTGGTATGAGATGGTATCTCATTGTGGTTTTGATTTGCATTTATCTGACGATTAGTGATGCTGAACACTTTTTCATACGTTTGATGGCCACTTGTATGTCGTTGTTTTGAGAACTGTCTGTTCATGCCTTTTGCCCACTTTTTAATGGGGTTGTTTTTTGTTTGTTGATTTAAGTTCCTTATAGATTCTGGATATTAGACCTTTGTCAGATGCATAGTTTGTGAATATTTTCTCCCATTCTGTAGGTTGTCTGTTTACTCTGTTGTTAGTTTCTGTTGCTGTGCAGACGCTCTTTGGTTTACTTAGATCCCACTTGTCAATTTTTGTTTTTGTTGAAATTGCTTTAAGGCCAATGTCCACAAGGGTGTTTCCTAGGTTTTCTTCTAGAATTCTTTCTTTCTTTGTTTGTTTCTTTCTTTTTTTATTTTTGAGATGGAGTCTTACTCTGTCACCCAGGCTGGAGTGCAGTGGCACAATCTCGATTCACTGCAACCTCCACCTCCCAGGTTCAAGTGATTCTCCTGCCTCATCCTCCCGAGTAGCTGGGATTACAGGCATACACCACCATGCCCAGCTAATTTTTGTATTTCTAGTAGAGATGGGGTTTCACCATATTGGCCAGGTGGGTGCCGAACTCCTGACCTCAGGTGATCCACCCACCTCGGCCTCCCAAAGTGCTGGGATTACAGATGTGAGCCACCATGCCTAGCTTCTTCTAGGATTCTTACAGTTTGAGGTCTTATGTTTAAATATTTAATCTGTCTTGAGTTAATTTTTCTATATGGTAAGAGGAGTCCAGTTTAATTCTTTTGCATATGTCTAGACAGCAATCCAAGCACCAATTATTGAATAGGGAGTCCTTTCCCCATTGCATATTTTCATCAACTTTGTCAAAGATCAGATGGCTGTAGGTGTGCAGCTTTACTTCCAGGCTCTCTATTCTGTTTCATTGGTTTATTTGTCTGTTTTTATACCAGTACCATGCTGTTTGGACTACTTAGCCTTATAATATAGTTTGAAGTCAAGGAATGTAATGTGATGCTTACAGCTTTGTTTTTGTTGTTGTTGTTGTTATTTTGTTTTTGCTTAGATTGCTTTGGTTATCCAGTCTCTTTTTCAGTTCTATATGAATTTTAGAATAGTAGGAATTTTTTTTACTCTGTAAACAATAACATTGGTAGTTTAATAGGAATAGTGTTGAATCTGTAGATTGCTTTGGTAAGTATGGCCATTTTAATAATATTAATTCTTCTAATCCACGAGCATGGAATGTTTTTTATTTGTTTGTGTCATCTTGATTTCTTTTAGCAGTGTTTTGTAGTTCTCCTTGTAGAGGTGTTTCTCCTCCTTGGTTTAATGTATTCCTAGGTATATTATTTTGGGGAGGGCTATTGTAAATGGAATTGCATTCTTGATTTGGCTCTCAGCTTGAATGTTATTGGCATACAAAAATGCTATTGATTTTTGTACATTGATTTTGTATCCTGAAACTTTACTGAAGTCATTTATCAGTTCCAGGAGGCTCTTGGTGGAGTAATAGAGTAATATTGTTAGTAAAGAGAGATAGTTCGACAATTTCTTTTTCCATTTGGATGCCTTTTATTTATTTCTCTTGCCTGATTGCTCTGGCAAAGAAATAAGGGGATATTTTTGGTATAGACACACATACAAGGAGAGTACCATGTGAAGATGGAGGCAGATGTCAAGGTAATAAAAGAGAAGCCAAGGAATGCCAAAGATTGCCAGCAAACCACTAGAATCTAGGAGAGAGTCATGGGATGGATTCTCCCTCATAGACCTTAGAAGGAATGGACCCTGCTGACACCTTGATCTCTGATTTCTAGCCCCCAGAACTCTGAGACAATAAATTGCTGTTATTTAAAGAAATGTTAACAATTTCTAGAAGAAATATTTCAGCCATCAAATTGAAAAAATCTCCGTACATGTGGAGCAGAATTTAAAAAAAAATCACCCAGTACTATCAAAGTAGCATGGCAGAACATCAAAGGTAATGGGGACAATATTAAAAATTGATATAAATTGTATGTTTTGTGTATTTTGTCACAATTTTTAAAAATTGCCAAAAACGATCAGATAGGAAAGATATAAGCGAACACATGAGTTTAATCTTGGGGTGATTTTATAGGGTCTGAGAAAGGTGTGGAAGCAAAAGAAAAGGGCGTCTGCTTTTCAAATATTGGCAATACCTCCATCTCGACTTCATCTTCGTTGGATTCTGGCAGCACAGTAGCTGGTGAAGCTCGTGTTTGGCCACAGAATGTAAGTGTAGGACTAGAAAATTAAGGGAGTGTCAGGGATGTGTGTGTACACATGTAGGGAAAACTCCTCTTTCCATAATTAGTAGTTCCTGGGTATGTTGGAAAGAATAAAGCTCAATGTACCAGTATATAGCCATTCAGTCTGATATATATAAATATATATATAATATATATATTTAACATATATATATATTAAATACCTCATCCAAGCCAGGCACTACCCTAGGTTTATACATACAAGGATAAATAAAACAGAGTTTCTTCTTTCATTCACGGGTAATTTCACTCTGTTGTACTATTTATTACAGATACAGAAACAAGATATAGTTTTTGAAGGTAATCTATTCAGGGTAAATATTCCATTCAAATGGCTTTAAGGATATTTGCTGGAACCTTTCTTGAATGTAGACCTTCTTTTCTAGAGCTTTGCTACATGCCTTTGCACTCCATCTTGATGAGATGGTTAAGAAAAAAAAAAACATAAATAAGCAGATCGACGTGCTTATCATTTAGATATCAACATTATTGCCTCAATTTTTTCTAAATACCTTAAGGAGGCAGATAAAGATGATTTATACACTGAATACACTTGAGCATCGGTGTAAAAATTCAATATTAAGGCATTACTAAATTTACTTTCAACGTCCAAACTAAATGTGTTTTCAAATTAAGTTGAAGCAATTGCAGAGAAAGTCAAATATTTGCTCTCATTAATAATACATTGGTACTAAAAAGAAGAACAATGACAATCTCATAAAGGTTTTCTTTAACATCTCTAAAAGATTACTAATCATATTTTATTCATCCTTACCACAATTTGATTTGTGGACTACTTTATTAGATTTATTTCATGGAAGTTTGTCTCCAGTTTCAGCAATTGGCTAAACAATCAATACTTTAGCTATCAAAGAAAAGTTTCCTGAGGAGGAAGAAATTTCTTCTTGAATGACCTTTTTTTCAGGGGCAGGGGAGCACCCATCACAGATGAAGAACCAGGTCACTCTGCAAGTCAAGTCTCACTAAAGCTTGAAGCTTCTTTTTCTTTCTTTCTTTCTTTTTTTTTTTGAGACAGTCTCACTCTGTTGCCTGGGCTAGAATGCAGTGGTGCAATCTTGGCTCACTGCAACCTCTGCTTTCTGGGTTCAAGTGATTCCTTTGCCTCAGACACCAAGTAGCTGGGATTACAGGTACGTGCCAACGCACTCGGCTAATTTTTGTATTTTTAGTAGAGACAAGGTTTCACCATGTTGGCCAGGCCGGCCTTGAACACTTAACCTCAGGTGATCCGCCCTCCTCAGCCTCCCAAAATGCTGAGATTCTAGGAGTGAGCCACAGCTCTGGAGCTAAAGCTTCTTAAACAGAGAGCTGTGTCACACAGAAATGTCCCATGGGCGCAAGTCATGTTCCTAGGAGGCTTTCTTAGGTGATCATTGCGCAGATATCGATGGCATGCTTTTTTGTTGTTGTTAGCATCCAGAAGAAAAAAAAAATCTACAAGAGGAGTTGAGCAAAGGGAAATGAAGGCAGGAAAATTAGGTGTAAGAATGCATAAAATTTAAAGTAAGTTTTACTGAAGCTTTTGTGCTCAGAGAGATGTGTGGGTAGATTCCCTCTCAAAGCCAAACATTATCTCCTAATTATGGCCTTAACAAATAACACTAGTATATAACAACAATGACAAGTTAAAAAAAAAGACCTAGTTTATTTTGAGATCTAAAGTCACAAACTAGTCCTATTTAGTGCCAATAGGACTAGCAATGTTGTCTACAATTTGTGAAGGGAGGTTCTAATAATGCTACTTTTATTTTTTAAAATGGTGATAGAAGAATGCTAAGCATTTCATGCCTATAAACAAGGCACTGAAAATGAAAGGTAAAGTAAGATAATGTAAGAAGTTAGTTAAGAATGGCTTTTAATCTTTCCTTTGATTTTTCTTTTCTTTTCCTTTAGCCTTAAAAAATTCCAAACTATAACAAGGAGAGGAAAAGCCAGCAGAAGGAGAGGAAGAGTGACCCACGATGATGGAGTATCAGCATTGGAAGGGTGGGAAGAACAGACCTGGTTGGAAATCAGAAGACATGGCACTTACTTCCTGGGCATAGAGATTTGGGGGAAGGATGCTTACTGTCTTTGTATACCCATTTTCTTAGCTGTAATATATAAATAACAATATTAGACCGTGCGATGAAAGCCCCTGTAAACTGTCACACACTATACAGACCGCAGTTATCATTATTCACACACCTACAGTGAACATGGTGAAAAACATTTGCCTCAAGGGAAGTGGGTTAGAACCTCTACCACATCACTGGGCCACACCCAGTCACAGATGAACAACTAGGCCACTCTGCAGGTTGTCCCACAGAAGCTTCTAAAATAGAGATGTGTCACACAGAAAATGCCCCAGGGGCTGCAAGTCATGTTGCTGGGAGGCTTTCTTAGGTGATAATTGGGCAAATATTTTTTGTTACTTTTAACACCCAGAAAAAAATGTACAAGAGAGGTTGAGCAACAAGATCTGAAGGCAGGAAAATTAAGAGTGCCTGTGTGTAGAGCCTAAAAAGAGAATGCTGTAGATAAGAAATTGAGAAATACTACAAAATGCCCACAGGGTACAAGGAACACTCCCTTTTCACCTCCTGTCTGAGCTGCAATGCCCATCCGAGTGCTGAACACTGACTGGAAATAAGGCATGGTGATGCATCATTCTGTTAGATGTGCAGCCTCCCTGGTTTTGTCCACTTCCCTCACCAAAATACTGATTGCAAATGCCACTTGTCCTCTTAGTCTTAGTATCTATTTATAACTATACCTGGAGAAGTTCTCTAATTTTGACATCTGAAATCATATTTTCCCCATATTAATTCTCTCTCTCTCTTCTTCCCACAAGAATGTAAGAACCAAGAAGCCATGAATTTTATCTGTCTCGTTAAGGAATGTATCTCTACTGCCTAGAACAGTGACATATTGTAGGCATTGAAGAAATGTGTTGATGAGTGAATAAATGAAGAAAGTGATGAAAGACTTAGTTACTAAGCAGCTACAAATAATTTACAAAAAGGAAATATTAGGATATTATTATTTCCAACATACATAGATTCAGATGATATAAAACATTTGTTTACCCAAAAAGTCCCTACTCATGTCTCTTGGTGGATAGTTAGTAGTCTCTTTGAAGTCTGGTCTCCAGTGTCTTTTCCCCCATTTCTTCCTCTTCCCATCTTTCCTTTGGTCTTTTATTCCCTTCTATTCTTCCTTGCTTCATTACCTAATCCACAGTCTCAGTTCTGTCCTGGAGAGGAACTCCATCTTAGACGGTAGGTTTTACTTTCCACCTAGGAGTAGATTCAAGTGTTCAAAGTCTTAAGGGAAGAACATCTATAAGAAAAGCAACTCTTGCTAAATTAATTATACTTCCATAGCAGAGTTTCCATAGCATATTATGCTAACGAAGTCTCTATTGCTTTCGTTTTCCTGTCATAGATGAGGAAGACAACGGAAAAAAGACAAGGCTAGAAACTAGTGCAGAAAATTCCACTGTGCAACAAGAGCTCACCTCATGGAGATGGCAACTCATGAACTCTACAAAGTTTTCTAAAACTGCTTCTCAAAGTTTAATGCGCACAACAATTACCTGAGATCTTGTTAGCAAATTTTGTTTCAGTAGTTCTGGGGCGAAGCTTCAAGTTCTGCATTTCTAATAAACAACCAGGTGGTCCATGGGTCCACACCTTGAGTAGTCAATCTCTAAAAGAAAACTTTTCATTTTGGACCTCTACTTTACAGTCTACTGAAAGTAGTCTACTTTACAGTATGGTCTGCTGAAAATGCACTATGTAAGGGAAAGAGCAAGAGGATTTGGGGTCATCTAGGACTGGGTTTGAAATCTGGCTCCACTATTCCTTAAGAGACACTGGGCAAGGATTATTTTTAAAAACATAAATTTCCTAAGCTTCAGTATCATTTGGAATATGGGTATAATAATATCTGTCTTATAGGATTGCTATAAAAATTAACTTTTTTAAGGCACTTTAGCATGGGGCGAAGCTTGATCCCTTCCCCTTTCTTTTCCCATTTCAAATTCTTCAAAATGGCCCGAATCAGCTTCAAATTCTGTTTCAAACTTTGCCTATTTCTATTCTTGAAAACTGAAAGCATATACACCCAGACAGCTTACTGTCTATATTAACACAATTTCTCTTTTCAACCTGTGCATTAACCTGACTTAATTATTCCTGGAAATCCTTGCCCAGGAAGATGGAGTTGCAAATAACTGTTTATTTCAGAATCTCCTAAATTTATTTATCTGAAAAATCAATTCATTCTCTTTAAGTAAATAGCCTCTTCTCGAAACAGTAGATTATTAAGCTGGGCTCAACAAATGATTATTTACTCTTAAAGACTCTTCAGTGTACTCCCTTTACTGTGTCCATTAATTATACACTATTACATTATAACATCTTTCAGTACCAATCAGACCACTTCACTGAAAGACATGCCTTAAAGTAGACTCTAAATCCTTACAAATGCCAATTTTGATTCTTCCCTTGCAAAACACCACTAAGACTCCGCCGAGGTAGTCAGCGGCTTCCCTTACTACAGTAAGAAATAAACTTGTCTTTGCTTGATCAAACATGTGATTTTGCTGGTATCTTGAGAGTTGGCAGTTGACAATCTCTTCTAGTAAAACTATCATCCAGACAAATGTACTTAATTACTTGTTATTTCCTGGAGGTGCCATGCTTTTTAATATTCCATGCTTTTGCACAATCAATTTCTTTTTTCCTGGAATATCATCTTTTATTTAACCTTCAAGACTCATACTAAATGTTGGTTCCTCTGTGAAATATTTATTGAAACCCTTTGGCAACAGATTTTTCATGCTTCTGTTCTCCCATAGCATTGAGTAGGTCTTTTCCATCACACCCTATTATTTCCTGATTGCTTGGTTACACATTTTTCCTTCCCAAACATAGTGTGCTCTTTAAAAACAGGGACTGTGCCTTATCCACCTCTGTCACCAATGTCTTAAAGAATTTTAAAAAAACTATTAGTTGATCAATAAATATTTGTTGAATGTTGAATGAAACACAGTTAGAGTGGATATTTAGAGGAAGAAAAATGGATAAATAAATATTTGTTAAGAGAAACTTGAGCTTCTTTTCACAAGGATTTCCTCTGCATCCTCTTACCTTTTTTGTTTTAGGTAATCCTGAGAAGTTACCTCTGAAGTCTACTGCCCCTGAAGTAGTAGCTCTCTGAACCAGCAAAATAGGACCTTTTGATGTCTCAAATCCTGTCAAGAAGATTTCTCCTTTCTTTCTCATCTAGTAATTATTGATGGCAAGCATGAGCATGCATTTGGGCTAGTCCTTTTATCAGGGTAGCAGATAACTTTTATTCCCCCTTCAGGGAAATTTTCCCTCCTCTGGCATCAGTCTGGATATAAATGTTGCTGGTTTCATGATCTGAAATTAAGAGTGAACATTTTGTTTAGCCCAATCAAGGCTGGTAGAAGGACAAACTTTTATAATGTGAAATTTATGACCCTGTGGTGGCTGATAAAAATAATCCCTGGTGTAGTTATGCTTCTATTTAAGTGTTAATTATCCCCTATGCACAGTGTGTACTCTTTTTGATAGCCACAATTCAACACTTAGGCTATTAAAGGCAGATTTATGCTATAGCAATAGAATATTTTTTATTTCCATCTAAACTGAAATCTAGAAGTTCCATAAAAGTGTAAGAGCTCCTGTCATGGCTAACAGGTTTTGACAAGAGCTAAGTTAATATTTGTAGCAGTAAACCATTTCCTGGTTGACAGTTTGTTGAGACATCAGAGAAGTCTCTGAGGAGAAAAATTAAGTAAATCTAAAGGGTACATTTGACAAACTGTAAGCCTGGACTGACATTTTACTCTAGCAAAAATAAGCTGTTTGGAAAAGAGTACAAAATTATATGTATCATATCTCAGTTTCTGATCATTTTAGATCATTTGAGGTATAAATATTTAATAAATATGTTTAATGTTCAGCGGTATGTGAACACCACTTTCATCTCTCTCTCTTTTTGGCTGTCATCAAAAAATGAAAGAAACAGCCTTCATTATAACATAAGCTAGTTAGCCCTCTGACTACTCCATGTAACATTTGCTTCATACCATAATAACAATAAGCATTAGAACATATTTGTGTGAAGTCCCAATGATCTTGATATCTTGGAGGCTTGTATTAATCAGATTTTTTCAGGAATGTAGGTAGCAACCATAATATTTCATTGCAAGTTTATTGTAATTTCTGCCATTAACATGCATGACTTGTGTGATCCTTAAATACTCCTGTGAAGTATTAATGTGCCCATTTTACAGGGGAGAAGGAGACTCAAACAGAAGACGTGCCTTTTCATAGGTCACACAGAACATGGCAGAGCTAGAGCCAGGACTCAGAACTCCTGTCTCCCAGAAACAGTCCCCTTTGTTCTACAATACACAGATCTCTGTTAATATATTTTAAAATGATTATGGAAGAGATGTTACAGACCCTTCACATAGAATTTGATCAATGTTTATTTTGAGGCAAGTGAACTAAGCATTAATTTTAATTGCATTCTCCATTTGAGAACAGTAATCATGAAAAGAAATTAAAAGACTGAGTTCAAGATCGATTTTCCAGTCTTTGTAGCAACCCCTGAAGCTTCAAAAAGCTGCAGAAAGACTTTTTCCAGAGACCGTTTTGACTTCCTCATACTAGACTATTAACGACCATACTTAGTACTCAGTAGAACATTAATAATACTGGGCTTGAACTGAGACTTTTTTCCTGTGGGTACTTCTACATTTTGAAGAGTATCAAGGCAAATACGTGCCCATGCAGGGCATAACACAAATTGATGAAGTGGATTGGTAGTTTTCAAGCACTAGTATGTGCCAGGAACTATGCTGGACACTTATTTTCTATATTTTTCAATTAATGCTCATAACAATCCTACATCCATTTTATGTATATAAAAACAGACTCAGTGGAGTTAAGGAACTTGTCAAAATTCACAAGATGTTACATAACTGAGTCAAGATTTGAACCCGGGTCTATCCAATTTCAGTAATTCCACTTCAGTATGACGTTTAGTTCTTTTCAAACTCACAACAAAGGAAAAAATCTTTACCTAGTCAGGTGGGGCCTACATTTAACCTGGATAACCTACATTTGGAAAGTGGGGGAAATGCAATTGTTTTCACTGTTTCCCCTTTCTCTCTTCCACGTCTCTTTCCACCCTTGCTGGCTGATATTTCTCACTCTTTCACCCCTCCCAGAGACTGACCAGAAGAAAGAATCCATTAGAGAAAGAGAACACAGTTGTACATGCCCAACACAATTGCAATCCAGTCTAAGAGACTCCCCTGGATCCAGTATAAGAGGCTCCCCTGGATTCAGTATAAGAGGCTCCCCTGGATTCAGTATAAGAGGCTCCCCTGGATCCAGTATAAGAAGCTCCCCTGGATTCAGTATAAGAGGCTCCCCTGGATTCAGTATAAGAGGCTCCCCTGGATTTGACTGCTGTCCAGAGCGGACCTGTTCTACCATGATACTCTTCAGTTGTTCTTTGTAGATCTGTCAAGTAGGGGGTCTTTTCTATAGCATCCTAGGTACAGAAAATGTCTCCCTGCTGCCGGCCACTTACCACCCCACCATCAGCCCTTAGGTTTTCAGTGGTCTAGAAGCTAATGGATCTTCTTTGACTCTCCAGCCAGTCCTCTTAAAAGCTTCTTTTCTTGGAGTCCTCTTTTGATTTCCAAGAAACACACAGCTTTGCTCCCAGTTTGCTCGGCCTGGTGAAAATGCAGCTCACTCTCAATGCAACCATTTTTATCCTGTTGTCAGCAGACACAGCTGCAGCCACAGCCTCTTGTCTTTCATTTTCCTCTCAGGCTTCAGATGTTATTGAATTGGTTTTGTGGCTTTTTTCCTTTGACCTATTGTTAAATACATTACATAAATAGAATTTGTAATACTAATTTTTTTGTATATGAGGAATAAATTCTACCTGTTTTTCATGTAGTTTTTTAAAAGAATCTATTTGCTAATATCTCATTTTGTAGCTTTGTGTTTCTGCTCATAATTAGAGAATAATTGATTAGTAATATTTTTTGGTTAGATTTTGCCAACTTTCTAAAATTATGTAAAAAAGATCCCATCTGGTTCTGTGCTCTGGAAAATTTCTATAAAATGGAAGTCAACATCTCCTTGGATATTTTAAACACTTTCTCATAAAACTCACCATGTTAAGTGTGATCGATAGTCATTAATACTGTAATTCTTAGTGTTGCTCTTTGTATTATTAAATATACTTAATTTCTATTACTTGATTTATCAGTTTTTAAAGATACGTCTGATTCCCAGTTATTGCAACAGATGAGACAACAATAACAATAATGGAATGTAATCTATTGTTATGTGCTCTGATAATGCAATAATGTCAAACTAACAAGTAAATGGAAGCAGAGGGGGGAAACAAAAGGAAAAGTAGAGAAAATAGGAATTAGCCAAACACACACGAAAAAAACACGTCCAACATCATTAGTAATCCGAAAAGTACAAAACAAACTCACAATGAGATAGTATTTTATATGCACCAAATTGGAAAATCTGAAAATATCTGATAATATTATGTTAGGCCAGGCACAGTGGCATGCACCTGTAGTTCCAGCTGCTTCAGAGGCTAAAGCAAGAAAATCACTTGAGCCCGGGAGTTCAAGGCTATTGTGCACTATGATCATGTGTATGAGTAGTCACTGCACTCTAGCCTGGATAACATAATGAGACTCTGTCTCTAAAAAAAATTAAAAATAAAAATAAAAAGACTCAGTGTTGGCATGGATATGAAACAACTAGACATCTATGTCTTTGAGTAAAAATGTAAATTGGTACGACTTTGTACCAATACTTAAGTCTTTTTGTGGGGTTGTAAATCAATATAAAATGATAACAACTTTTTTTTTAATTACAAATGCACTCATTCTATGACACAGGGATTAAGCTCCCACAATTATTCCATAGAGAAACTCTTGCACATATATATGGATAGAAATGCCATACAAAATATTCAAAACAACATACTTTGCAATATCACAAAACTAGTGATATAGTTTGGATGTCGGTCTCCTCCAAATCATACGTTGAAATGTGACTCCCAATGTTGAAGGTGGGGCCCAGTAGGAGGTGTCTGGGTGATGGCAGTGGATCCCTCATGAACTGCTTAGTGCCCTCCCTGCAGTAATGTGTGAGTTTTCACTCTATTCACGAGAGCTGGTTGTTTAAAATGAGACTGGCACCTCCTCCTCTCTCTTGTGCTTGCTTTCTTGCCATGTGACACACCTGCTCCCCCTTCACCTTCCGCTATGATTGGAAGCTTCCTGAGGCCCTTACCAGAAGCAGATTCTGGGGCCATGTTTCTTGTACAGTCTGCAGAACCACGAGCCAAATAAACATATTTTCTTTAGAAATTACCCAGCCTCAGGTATTCCTGTATAGCAATGCAAAATGGACTAATATAACTAGAAACAACTCAAATGTTAATTAATAGTAGAAAGGCTAAAAGATATTGTATATAACACTATATATTATACATTGTACTTTAACAGTGAAAATGAATGAAATACAACTATATAAAAAAACAAGCTTACATCTCTTAATGTTGAGTACAAAGGAGATTTGGGGTATGTGTGAAAGTTTATGTACAGTATGAGACCACTCATACAGCTTTTTAAAATACAAAAATAAGCACTATGTCATTTGACATAGAAATGTATGTGGTAAAATGCTAAAGTAAGAAAATTATAAACTCGGCTGGGCATGGTGGCTCATGCCTGTAATCCCAGAGCTTTGGGAGGCCAAGGTGGGCAGATCACCTGAGGTTGGGAGTTCAAGACCAGCCTGGCCAACATGGTGAAACCCTGTCCCTACTAAAAAGTACAAAATTAGCTGGGTGTGGTGGTGAGTGCCTGTAATCCCAGCTACTCAGGAGACTGAGGCAGGGGAATCATTTGAACCTGGGAGGGGGAGGTTGCAGTGAGCCGCGATTGTGCCACTGCACTCCAGCCTGGGTGACAGACTGAGACTCCATCTCAAAAAAAAAAAAAAAAAGAAAAGAAAATGATAAACTCAAAGTTGGGAACCCCCTTTGAAAGAATCCCCCAAAGAAAGAATAGTACTTTCTTTGGAGGGGGAAGGATGTACTAAAGTGCACAGAGGTTTGAAAGGTAATAAGAGTATTTATTTTCTTAAGATGGGTGATGGGCATTTGGAGCTTATTTTCTCTTTCTTCTTTCTAAAGAGTTTGTACATTATTTAAATTTACTTAACTGTCTTGGTCCTCTGAGCTGCCATAACAGAGCACCATAGATTGGGGGGTTTACAAGCGACAGCAATTTATTTTCACATTTCTGGAGGCTAGGAAGTCCAGGACCAAGGTGCCAGCAGATTCAGTGTCTGCTGAGAACCTGAATCCTGGTTCACAGACAGTGTCTTCTTGCTGCATTTTCACATGGTAGAAGGGACAAGGGCACATCTGTCATCTCTTTTATAAAGGTGCTAATGCCATTTATGAGGACTTCACTTTCATGACCTAATCACCTTCCAAAAGCCTCAACTTCAAATACCATCACATTGGGGATTAGGTCACAACACATGAATTCGGTGGGATATAAACTTTCAGTCTACATTTAACTTTAAATGTAAATGATATACTAATTCATTAAAAACACAAAAATCTTCAACCTTATTGGTAAAAAAATGCAAATTAAATATATGTGTTTTAACTTCCATCAGCACAGATTAACCAAAAATATGATGATGTTTGCAAGTGTAGTTGAAAATAATTCTTTTCTACACTGCTAATGAAAAAGTAAATCAATCATTTGGAAGGAAGCAATTTCAGAACATCTTTTGACTCAGAAAGTCTACTTTAAGAATATTAACTAAACAAATAATCAGAGCCACACATACAAATTTATATTAAAGATATTCAATATAGTAGAAAGATAGTGAACCCAACCTAAATGTACTATAGTAGAGAATTGCATCAATTACAGGACTGCCTAAAGGAGCATCTGGAACATAATAGGTGCTTAGTAAACAATTACTGAATGAACCAGTGAATAAACATATGCACGTATCTATATGTATGTGTACAAAATATTAACAGTGATTATTTTTGGGAGAAGAGCATATGAGTGATTTTTCAAACTTTACTTTTCTGTATTTTTCAAAAATTTTTGCTATGAAGATATATTACTCTAAGAAGCCGAAAAAAAAAAATGTTAAGCTCTTGCTTGCTTCAAAGCAAAATTTGCCCCTATATCTTCTGTCTTCTGGAAATGTACCACATCTAACACCACCCTTTCACATAAATTTATTTTAATACATTGAATAGCTATTCTTTCTCTTCCTGACATTCCCTTCCCCACCACAGTCCCAACACCATTGCTTGAATATTTAAAATTCACGTTTCTTCACTATCATGATTGCTTTTGTTAATCTCTTTTGTTTCTATGATGAGGTTAAGGTCACTAGGCAATGGTGCTCTCATCTCAATAGCAAGTTGAAAACCAGGGAACAACTTAGTTCTTTTCATTTCAAATAGGAACACATTGCCTTGTGGCACTGTGTACTCACTTTCCCCATATCCTCTGTATATACACAAATACCTAGGTGCTTGCTTACGGTTTACCCTCAACTTTCTCATAATTTGGAGCTGTCTCTTTATGAAAGATAAACCGTAGAATCTAAAGTTTAGGTCTTTTAGGAAAGCATTTGTTTATATATTTTTAAATGTTCCTATTTTTATCTGTTTAAATCACAGCATACGGGTATAAATCGATTAAGGAATATGGAGTTCATTTGTTTCAATTTATATTCAGTATCACTATTTGGAATAAATGGATTCACCTGCAGCTAAAATAGAATTATAGTGAAGTTTAAAAAAGGTAAATGGAAATATCATTTGGTTTCTCTCCATGCATGCATAAATAAAAATACTGTTTTGTATGTTTTGAAAGTAAAGTCTTTTGTTTACAGTTTTTTTTCTAAGTACTTAGTATCAGTTAAATGGGATCATCATAAGTTAAATCCTTCCTGGATTCAAAATATCTTTTCTAATGAAAGAAATGTGATTGGGGTGGGAGACAGGGTTTATATATCCTTTCTACATATGAATTTATATCTGTATAGATCTCTCCTATGAATTCTGTATTTATATGTCCGTCTGCATACTTAACATATTTTCTTCGATGTCTCAGGCATCACACACTCATATATTCAAAACTGAATTCATGATTTCCACCCAAAACCACTTGGTTCCTCCTCTCGTGCTTAGTACAAATTGAGAAATAGAATAAAGAAAGGCTAGATGGAAACCAAACATGGCTGCTCGGCATTCTGAGGAATCCAAGCTGCCCGTCTTCCATATCTTGTTATGGTGCCGTCTGTGTCCTTCTCGGCTGCCTAGCAGAAAACAGCCTGCAGAATCTTGTGTCTTTGGTGCTTCTCTTAAGAGGTAAAAAGCATCACTTCTGCTCACATGTTATTGTCCAAAGTGAAGTCCCATGTCCATGCCTAATCTCAGGGAGCCATATGCCCAGAAAGAAGGATGGATGGGGAATCTTGATGATCACTTCCACGAGCAGCAACTTACATAATCTCATTCTGTTTACTTGGTTTGGTCCAATGTCCTTTCATTCTCCCCACACTTACTATCTTCTTCTCGATTCCCACTCTGAGTCAAGGCCTAGGAGATGATATATGTTGAGGCAAGAGGAGGCCCAGGTAGCATCTTCACCTGGTTTTACCCTTTTTCAATCTGTCTCCAGTTCCTCACACAGCCCTGAAAGACTTTTTTGTCTTCTTCATGGGGCTGGAACTTCAGTGATTCCATTGAGGAATACTGTCCTCCCTGTTCTATAGTTTATGCTCTCGTCAATCTTCTAAGCTTTAGTCTCTGATATTTAAAGGAAAATTTTTAGGATTCAGAAAATCTATTTCTTAAGTAAAACTAGCTTTCAGGACAACTGCTCTAAATGTACTTAAAAGTCTAATTTGAAACCCAAACTCAAGTAATATCCCTTTCTTCTAGGCAAGAACTGCATTCTTTCTGAATAAAATGAATGTTATTCTTTTTATGTGTGAGAAGTTTCAGGACAACAAAATTTAGAGAGAATTGAGAAGACAACTGATACTGTTTTTTTTTTTTAAATGATATTTCTGCTGCCCCTGCATCTGCTACTGAGCTACAAGATTCATGAGGGCAGAAATCAAATTGTTTGGCTTGAAATTGTTTAGCCAAAAAATTATTTGAATAAATAGAGCGATGAATGAACAAAACAGTAGGTCCAGAAGATTGTTAGTTACATAAGTACGTTAGTAATTCTGGATAAAACAGAGAAGAAAACACTTAAACTTACAATATAATCTAAGGTTCTAAAGTGAGTCACAATATATAAAAGACTGACAAAGTGTCCTGGATAAGTAGGAAACTCACTGTGGTGAAGAAAAGAATGGAGATGCACAGAAGCCCAGTTGGGACACTGGGTGCAAGATCAGAGGAGAGGGATTCTTTTCAGTGAGACACAGTGAGAACCATTGAAATATTTTCTGACCCAGCACTGGGGATTCGTCCAGGATCCTTGAGAGGGATGTCGCAAAATATAAAACAGCAGCTTGCTCACCAGGATCCACCTAGAGAGACGCACTTTCTGCAACCAGTCATGCACACCCTGGCTTAGAGATGCTTCCTCAATTTTAGGGTCGTGAGGCATTGGCAGCAGAGCACAATAGTCATGGATGGAGAACGATGATGACCAAGACAACAGCCATATTGTTCCTACCACACTTTTGAGGTCAGGAATTGAGTCTTACTCCTTTTGAATCAATGACTAAGTCCCACTAGGGACTGCACAGGAAATGCAGAGAGATTTGGAATCTCTCTGTGAGGAGTTTAGGGGCCAGAGATCATCAAGATTATTATCTACACTTTAAATTGTCCCCAAGGCTTGAGAGACCTCAGCAAGCAAAGGTCACATGTTGAAGCAAATTGCTACATTTTAGCAAATCTTCTCTCACACGCTGCATAATTCGGATGAACAAATAGGTCCCCTTGTGAGTGGGAAATTTTTTAGAACTTTTTCAGACCGTCCTGAGAAAGGGCCGTATGACTGCTCACTGGGATTTGGAAGGAATTTCTCAGGTTTCATCTCTTATCAGCTACCAGAAGATCATCTGGTAAGATAAGTATTAAAACTTTGATAGTATGAATCTGGCACTGTGTAAAATCAGCAAGGGTGAAATTTCAAATTTTGATCTATCCCTACATGATAAAGATTTCATTTGAAGCCCCAAGTATTAGTACACTATTGTGACATCATTGGTAAAAACTGTCCAGGATTTGAAATTGGAAGTTTCTTTGTGTCTAAATTGTCACGGTCATTAAAATTTTTTAAAATGTCCAGCTGGTTCCAATCATGACGTTAAAATTTCTCTCTCTTGTTCCCAGAAGCCTACACTGGCATATTTATTTTATGCTTGCCTATGAAGAATTAAGCTTTATTTTTATGCAAGTTAATTTTCTCCTTATGGAGTCATCATTAATATAAATAGCAATATAAATGGCAATTTATATTAATGATGACTCCATAAGGAGAAAAAGTATAAAAGTGGTTACATTCAGTAACTTTCTAATCTACAAATTTGTCGTCTCTTTAAAATAATAAATAAGTACCAGAAGATATCTGAAAGGTGTCCCAGAATATAATTTTTTAAAGGGTAATTAAGTATGACAAGTAACTATAAAGGCAATTATAATTCAGTTCATTTGGATTTGAGTTGCCAGATTTAACAAATAAAAATATACGATGTCCAGTTAAATGTGTATGTTGTACATGTACATCCAACATGGAGCCTGGTCATTGGAGGTGCCCCTGGCAATTTTTCTAAGTCCACCTACAAGGGCCAAGACTGACTAAGAACATCCTTTGACTTAAAAAATATTATAGGGCCAGGCGCGGTGGCTCACGCCTGTAATCCCAGCACTTTGGGAGGCCGAGCGGGCGGATCACGAGGTCAGGAGATCGAGACCATCCTGGCTAACACAGTGAAACCCCGTCTCTACTAAAAATACAAAAAATTAGCCGGGCGAGGTGGCGGGCGCCTGTAGTCCCAGCTACTCGGGAGGCTGAGGCAGGAGAATGGCGTGAACCCGAGAGGCGGAGCTTGCAGTGAGCCGAGATTGCTCCACTGCACTCCAGCCTGGGCGACAGAGCGAGACTCCGTCTCAAAAAAAAAAAAAAAATTATAGTTTATCTTAAAATCACATTTAACTGAGTATCTTCTACTTTCATCTGGCATTGCTAATTTGGAGGAACTGGCTGCTTGCCATGATGCTAAAAATATTACTGTAATTTTTTCATCTTGAATTATCTTTATGTCATTCAGCTTATTTATAAAAGAAAAAAGTAAATTAACTTGTACCAGAAAATATTAATCAAATAAGATCACCCTGGATTTTACTCTGCTGGCATTTTCCTTCACAGAATTTTGAAATCAGTGTTAGCTGGAGAAGAGGATTTACAGGACCATATTCTTGCCAGCACACAGCTCTTCACTCTAGTCATCGAATGTTCCCAGCAAGACGAGTCATAATTTAGGTTCACTGACTTGCTTCCACTTACATCCTGGAAATGCAGAGCTTTGTGTCTTTACAGCGGCCTAGGCCCGTACTTGATTGAGGACAAGATTAAATGTTTTCATTTCATCAATAGGTTCAGAGAGTTAGATCAATTTAATAATATGTCACATAGTTATAGGGGAGATATGAATAAATTGCAAACCTGTTGAATTCTTAAAGATCAGGGAGCACTAGTTAGAGAATGTGGTGCCTTCAGTTAGTTTTATTATTTGTAATAATAAAAGCCACAGTTTATTCAGCTTTTAGTATGTTATGGGCACAGGATAAATGATCTAGAGTAATTATTTCCCTTATCCACACAACGTTCTCCTCAGATAGGTCTTATCATCTCCATTTTATAAGTGAGAATTAATCTGTCATCCCTGAGTCATGCAATTGTCAAAAACATAACTGAATTTTAAACCCAGCTCTTATGCTAAAGCTTATATCTTAACCACTATGTTGTATTTCTCACCAATTATGTTTGTGTGTTGATTTGGTTTTAAAGAATGAGATGTCTGCTAGCAAAGCTCTCATAATAAATCCCTCTACCTTCACTCCAAGTTACAACTTCTTCCCCAAAATGGCAGACATATTGAAGGTTTGCTCACCTGAAACTCAAAACACATTTGTCCAAGGAGCTAGGGAAAATGAAACAGAGTAAATATTTTTCTGCCTGAAATAAATCACATTTCATATCAATTGATGGGTCCGATGCAAGACAGGTGAGCCCCAGCATTGGGGCTTAGTCCAGAAGGGTTCTTGGTTTCACTCAGAAAAGAATTCCAGGGAAAACTGGTGTCGTTAGATAGCAATCTTTTATTAAAGGGTACTGCTCCTTGTGAAGTAGGGCTAACTCATAGGCAGTGCACCCAGAGCCTGCAATGTATGGGTTCTTGGCAACTGTATGGTTACTCACCTCTACCCACTTTCAATTACATGCAAATTAAGGGGCAGGTTAATGCAAATTGAGGCCAGGCCTTGTATGATAAAGTCATAGTTCTGGGTCATGTCATGGATTTTATTTTTTTTTTTTTTTTTTTTTTTTTTTTTTTTTTGACCCAGGCTGGAGTGCAGTGGCGCAATGCCAGCTCACTGCAACCTCTACCTCCTGGGTTCAAGCGATTGTCCTGCCTCAGCCTCCCGAGTAGCTGGGACTACAGACGCATGCCACCACACCCAGCTAATTTTTGCATTTTTGGTAGGGACGGGGTTTCACCGTGTTAGCCGGGATGGTCTTGATCTCCTGATCTCATGATCCACCCACCTGGGCCTCCCAAAGTGCTGGGATTACAGGTGTGAGCCACCAGCTCTGGCCTGTCATGGCATTTATAAACTGTTGTGGTGCTGGTGGGAATGTCTTATGCTAATGAGCAATGAGGGCGGCCAGGGATTGCTTTTATCGCCATCTGCTGGTTCCTGCCATTTTTTTCACTTCATCCTATATGGGTGAGATGCTGTTTTGGTCAGCAGGGTTGTGACCAGAAAACAAGTCCTGCTGGTCTCCTTCATTCTTCTCTCAGAGATTAGACACTCCTTAATCTTAAGGGGGCTGCAGAAGGGAAAAGGTCCATCTTCTGTAACTGCTTCTTGCTGATTCTATGGGCATAGGCTCTTACTCCTTCTATTGGAGGAATAAAAAATCTCTGGATGCCTGATGTAAGGGGCCCAACACCAGGATGTTTTTATTTTCTGGGTAAGAAGACAGAATGGGTTGGAAGCCTTGTGCCAGCATCATCTTCATGTGGAATTGTTGTAGTCTAGAAGATACAAACTTAACTAAGAGGTTAAACAAGCAAGGGCCAAAAATTAGTAATAATAAAGTAGTTATCAAAGGTCTTAGGAAAGGTAAAAACCAGGTGAGAATAATAGATGTGGTTTATTATTGCATATGCTCTTCCTTGTCATGTTATTTATTGGTGTGTTTGCAAAACAATAGTTTTAAGTCTTCTAGGGGTTCACAAATGTAGGGTGTGGGGTCTTCCTCTTATACCTGTGGGGAGTCACAAGAAACAGGTTTAATCCTGGACAGGTGTCCCCAGCTAGTGATTTTCTGAAGCTTAACAGCAGTGGGGGTATTTAACAATAGCTGATAGAGGTGTCTTGGTTGTAATTGATTTTCTGAAACTTAACAGCAGTGGGGGTATTTAACAATAGCTGATAGAGGTGTCTTGGTTGTAATTGATTTTCTGAAACTTAACAGCAGTGGGGGTATTTAACAATAGCTGATAGAGGTGTCTTGGTTGTAATTGATTTTCAAGGGATTTTTTTTTTTTTTTTTTTTTTTATGGAGTCTGTCTCTGTCACCCAGGCTGGAGTGCAGTGGCACCATCTTGGCTCACTGCAGCCTCCACCTCCTGGGTTCAAGTGATTCTCCTGCCTCAGCCTCCCAAGTAGCTGGGACTACAGGCATACACGACCACACCTGGCTAATGTTTTTGTATTTTTAGTAGAAACGAGGTTTCACCATATTGTCTAGGCTGGTCTCGAACTCCTGACCTCGTGATTCACCTGCCTCAGCCTCCCAAAGTGCTGGGATTACAGGCGTGAGCCACCATGCCAGGCCTGGGATTTTTTTTTTTAAGTCTTTAGTAAGACTAAGTCTTCCAGTTAAACAAGGGAGCTTTTTTTTTTTTTTCATTTGGGGGAAAGAGCAATATTTTATTTTAATTTTGAAAGGCCTTTTCATCCTGGCCTAAATTTAAATTTGGGGAGTAAGCATGGTGAAGCATGTCTGACCCCCTGTTTCCTGTCATGGTTTGAGTTAGTTTTTCAGGTTTCTTTGGGATTTCCTTTGGCCACGGTACTTAGAGCCAAAAGACTGATAGCCAATTAAACTTTTTAGACCATATGGGAATGAATGTGGGCAGGCACTCATTAGCCCTTAAAATTTGTTATGCAATATAAGAGTCAAAAACTAAAAGCCAAAAGTAAGGTTCTATATTAAGAAAAACCAATAGGCGGGTGGCCAAGATAGCCAGGTAGAAGCAGCTAGTGTGTGTGTCTCTCATGGAAAGGTACAAAAGGGGTAATACAGCACCTTCAACTGAAACATCCAAATACTCACATTGGGACTGATCAAGGAAACAACTTGACCTACGGAGAATGAAGAAAAGCAAGACAGGATGATGCCCCATTTGGGAGCAACACGAAGCCAGAGGACCCTCCCCACTCCCAGGGAAGCAGTGAGTGAATGTACAACCTCAGGAAACCATGCTTCTCCCACGGATCTTTGCAACACTTGGGTCAGGAGATCTCCCTGTGAACCCACTCCACCAGGGCCTTGAGACTTAGAGACCTACATGGAGTCTCAGCATAGCAGCTGCTCAGGTAGGCATGGAGACCCAGGAACCTTAGATACTCAGGCTTTCCAGCAAAGTAGCTGCAGCCCAGCCAAGTGGGCTCCCGTACATACCCCTAGGAAAGATGCTGAATCCAGGGCGCTGAGCAGCAATGGTCTACAGACCCCACTTCCATGGCACCTGACAGGATAAGACCCACTGGCTTGGAATTCCAGCCAGCCACCAGTAGGCAGGGTTACACCTCCCTGAGATGGAGCTCCCAGGAGAAGGAGTGGACTGCCATCTTTGCCGTTTGGGTGACTTGCTCTCTAGTCTTTGGGCTTTGGAGAGTCTGAGCTGACCAGGGGCAGAAGGGATCCTCCAGCACAGCAAAAGTGCTCTACCAAAATGTGGCCAGACTGCTTTGTTAAGTGGGTCCCTGATCCCATTCCTCCTTACTGGGTGGGGCCTCTAGCCACCCCTGCCTGTGTTCTCCAGCCAAGAGAGATTTGAAAACTCTCTGGGACAGAACTCCCAGAGGAATGGGCAGGCCGCCATCTTTGCTGTTTGGGTGACTTAGCTGTTCCAGCCTTTGAGCTTTGGAGTGTTCGAGGTGAGCAGGGGTTGAAGCAGACTCCAGCACAGCACAACTGCTCTACCAAAATGTGACCAGACTGCTCTTTGGGTGGGTCCCCGATCTCATTCCTCCTCATTGGATGGGACCTCCCAACCAGTCTTCAGCCACACCCTAGAGGTGTGTTTGGCTGGCAACAGACATTTACCTCCCTAGGATGAAGCTCCCAGAGGGAGAAGCAGGCTGCCCTCTTTTCTGTTTCTCAGCCTTTACTGGTGAACCCTCCAGGTACTGGAAAATATGAGATGACTAGAGACTGCAACAGGCCCCAGCATACTGCAGCAGCCCTATAGAAAAGTGGCCAGGGTGTTACATGGGTGCCTGTTCCCTTATCTCCTCACTAGGCAGGTGTTCCAGGCCTAGGCCTCCAGCCACATGCTGTCAGAGCTACCAAGCCAGTAGTAACTCAGCAACTCCCTGGACAGAGCCTCCAGGGGCAACTGAATGCCTTTCTACCACTGCCTCTGCAGTGGAACTGCCCTTGTCACCATCAGACTAATGAAGGAGAAAAGACCCTAAGTGCCTTATCCACACCTCCAACAAGCTGCAGTTGACCCAAGGAGATGAGGCCAATCTGTCTCCCCTGGGTCCCACACACCTCCCACTGCTCATCACCAGACAGGAAACCTGTGACTTGGGCCCACAGCACAGACCCTCCATTCTGGGCTGATTGCACTGAGTGATTGCTGACCTGCATCTCTCTGGAGTGGAGCCTCCAGGAAACAAGCAAATGACCCTTGGCTACAGCCACTACTAACTTCCCTTCCTCTACTGTCTCAAAGTTGAGGAAGAAACACTGAGATCACCCCAGAACTGCAGTGGGCAGCACAGGAGTCCCAAGCCACAATCTACAGCCAGCACTCAAGGGGGAAAGAAACCCACACTTTCAGAGCATTGAGAGGGAACATGACTGCAACTGTCAAGAAACACAGAGGAGCTACACAACTGAGCTACAATCTACCAACTGACCAGTCAGCCTAAGTGCCACCCGCTGGATCATTCCCCAAAGCTTCAATACCAAAAGTACCTTGCTAACATACTCGCCTCTGAAACCAGAGACAAGAAGTCAGTTTCAAGTGAAGACTCTGCACAAAGCCTCAGCCCAGTGAAAACATTTAGAATAGAAGTCTGTTGACAGTACTTAATCTACACTGCAGTTAAAGGAATACCCACATGCAGAGATTAGAAAAAAAAAAAACTCAAAAGACCATAGTGTTTTGTATATTCTCCAAATGATTGCACCTGTTCTCCGGGCGTTCTTAACCAGGCTGAACTGGCTGGAATGACAGAAGTAAAATTCAGAATATGGATAGAAACAAAGATCATTGAGATACAGGAAGATGGCAAAACCCAATCCAGAAAAAAATAAGAATTATAATAAAGCTATACAGGAGCTGAAGGATGAAATAGCCAGTATAAAACAAAACCTAACAGGTCTGATGCAGCTAAATAACACAATACAAAAATTTCACAATGCAATCACAAGTATTAACAGCAGAATAAACCAAGCTGAGGAAAGAATCTCAGAACTTGAAGACTGGGTCTCAAAATAAGATAGGCAAAAATAAAGGCAAAATAAAAAGAAATGAACAAAACCTCCAAGATGTATGGGATTATGTAAAGAGGCAAAATCTATGAATCATTGGCCTCCCTGAAAAGGAGGGGGAGAAAGCAAACAACTTGGAAAACATATTTCAGGATATCATTCATAAAAACTTCCCCAACCTTGCTAGAGAGGCCAAGAGTCAAATTCAGGAAATACAGAGAACTCCTGCAAGATTCTACACAAGATTATCCCAAGACACATAATCATCAGATTTTCCAAGGTCAGAATGAAAGAAAGAATGTTAAAGGCAACTAGAGAGAAAGAGCAAGTCACCTACAAGGGAACCCCATCAGGCTAACAGTGGGCCTCTCTGCTAAAACCCTACAAGCTAGAAGAGACTGGGGGCCTATATCCAACATTCTTTAAAAAAAAAAAAAGTTTAACCAAGAATTTCATATCCATCTACACTAAGCTTCCTAAGTGAAGGAGAAATAAGATCCTTTTCAGATAAGCAAATATTGAGGGAATTCATTACCACTGGACCTGCCTTACAAGAGATCTTGAAAGGAGAACTAAATTTAGAAAAAAAAAAAAAGACTGCTACCAGTGAGACAGGAAAATAGGGTTTGGAGGCAGGGAATATAAGGCTGATTCACACTTCAGCTATGATAGGAAATATCCTCTCCATAGGGCATAGACCAAGTAAATGACTTTGTAATTTTACTTCATCCTCTCCATTTACATAGGGCGTACCCCAAGTAGAGGGCATTTAAACTCACAAAAACTCTGTAACAGGGCCTTTGTGCTCCCATGCTTGGGTCCACTCCCACACTGTGGAGTGTACTTTCATTTTTTATAAATCCCTTCATCTCTTCCTTGCTTTGTGTGTTTTGTGCAATTCTTTGTTCAAGACACCAAGAACCTGGACACCCTCCACCATTAACACCAGGTAATGCAAACACACACTTAAACACACAGACCAATGTCACTAGAAAGCAACCATACAAACAAGCCAGCATAATAACCAGCTAACAGCACAATGACAGGATCAAATCCACATATAAATACTAACCTTGAATGTAAATAGGATAAATGCCCCACTTAAAAGGCACAGAATGACAAACTGGATTCAAAAAAAGCAAGACCCAATGGTATGCTGTCTTCAAGAGACCTATCTCACACATAATGACACCCACAGGCTCAAAATAAAGGAATGAAGGAAAATCTACCAAGCACATGGAAAAAGGCAAAAAGCAGAGGTTGCAATTCTAATTTCAGACAGAACAGATTTCAAACCAACAAAGATAAAAAAAGACCAGGACATTACATAATGGTAAAGGGTTCAATTCAACAAGGAGACCTAACTATCCTAAATATATATGCACCCAACACAGGAGCACCCAGTTTCATAAAGAAAGTTCTTAGAGACTTACAAAGAGACATAGACTCCCACACAATAGTAGTGGGAAACTTCAACACTGACAGTATCAAGGCAGAAAATTAACATAGACATTCAGGACCTGAACTCGAAATTGGACCAAATGGATCTGATAAACCTTCACAGAACCCTTCACTCAAAACCAACAGAATTTACATTTTTCCCATTATCGCATGACACATACTCTAAAATTGTCCACATAATTGAACATAAAACATCCTAAACAAATGCAAAATGCAGAAATCATAGCAAACACACTCTTGAACCACAGCACAATAAAAACAGAAGTTAAGACTATGAAAATCACTCAAAACAATGCAATTACACAGTAATTAAATAACATGCTCCTGAATGACTTTTGGGTAAATAATGAAATTAAGGCAGAAATCAAGAAGCCCTTTAAAAATAACGAGAACAAAGATACAACACACCAGTATCTCTGGGACACAGCTAAGGCAGTGTTAAGAGGGATATTCATAGCACTAAATGCCCACATCAGAAAGTTAGAAATCTCTCATATTAACAACACAACTGAAAGAATTAGAGAAGCAAGAATAAATGAACCCTAAAGCTAAAAGAAGACAAGAAATAACCCAAATCAGAGCTGAACTGAAAGAGGTTGAGACACAAAAAAACATTCAAAAGATCAACGAATTCAGGAGTTTGTTTTATGAAAAAAATTAATAAGATATATAGGTCCACTAGCTAGACTAATAAAGAAAATATAGAAGATTCAAATAAACACAATTAGAAATGATGAAGGGAATGTTACTACTGACCCCACAGAAATAAAAACAACCATCAGAAATTACCATGAACACCTCTATGCACAAAAAGTAGAAAACCTAGAAGAGATAGATATATCCCTGGACACATACACCATCCCAAGACTGAGTCAGGAAGAAATTGACTCCCTGAAGAGACATATAATAAGCTCTGAAATCAAATCAGTAACAAATAGCCTACCAACCAAAAAAAAAGCCCAGGACCTCATGGATTCACAGCCGAATTCTACCATATGTACAAAGAAGAGTTTGTACCATTCCTCCCAAAAAGTTTAGAAGGGACTCCTCACCAACTCCTTCTATGAGGCTAGCATCATCTTGATACCAAAACCTGACAGAGACACAACAGAAATGGTAAACTTCAGGCAATATCCTTGATAAACACTGATGCAAAAATCCTCAACAAAATACTAGCAAAAATTCAGCAGCACATCAAAAAGCTAATCCACCATGATTAAGTGGGCTTCATCCCCAGGATGCAAGGTTTGTTCAACATATGTAAATCAAGAATTATGATTCATCATATAAAAGGAACTAAAGACAAAATAGACATGATTATCTCAGTAGATGCAGGAAAGGCTTTTAATAAAATCCAACATCACTTCATGCTAAAAACTCTCAATAAACTAGGTATTGAAGGAATATACCTCAAAATAACAAGGGCCATCTATGACAAATCCACAGCCAACCTTATACTAAATCGGCAAAATCTGGAAGCATTCCCCTTGAAAACCACACAAGACAAGGATGCTGCCTCTCACCACTTCTATTCAACATAGTATTGGAAGCCTTAGCCAGAGCAATCAGGCAAGAGAAATAAAGGGCCTCCAAATAGGAAAAGAGGCATCCAAATTTGCAGGACACATGACTCTATATCTAGAAAGCCCCACAGTCTCAGGCCAAAGGCTCCTTTAGCTGATAAACAACTTCAGCAAAGTTGCAGGATAGCACTCTTATACACCAACAACACCCAAACTGAGAGCCAAATCAGAAAGGCAATCTTATTCACAATTGCCACAAAAAGAACAAAGTACTTAGGAATACAGCTAACGAGTGAGGTGAAAGATCTCTACAACAAGAATTACAAAACACTGCTAGAAGAAATCAGAGAAGACACAAACAAATGGAAATACATCCCATGCTCATGGACAGGAAGAACCAATATTGCTAAAATGGCCATACTGCCCAAAGAAATAAAACAACCATTATAAGTTATTCCTATCAAACTACCAATGACATTCTCACACAACTAGAAGAAACTATTTTAAAATTCATATGGAACAAAAAAATAGCCCAAATAGCCAAGGCAATCCTAAGCAAAAAGAACAAAGCTGGAGGCATCACGTTTCCCAACTTCAAACTATACTACAGGACTACAGTAGCCAAACAGCCTGGTACTGGGACAAAAACAGACACATAGACCAATGGAACAGAATAAAGAGCCCAGAAATAATGCCACAGAACTACAACCATCTGATTTTCAACAAGGTCGACAACAACAAAAAAAGCAATGGAAAAAAGACTCCCTATTCAACAAATGGTATTGGGATAACTGGCTAACTATATGCAGAAGATTGAAGCTGGACACCCTCCTTACATCATATACAAAAATCAACTCAAGTTGGACTAAAGATTTAAATGTAAAACCCAAAACTATAAAAACCCTGGAAGACAATCTAGGCAATACCATCCTGGACACAAGAATAGGCAAAGATTTCATGACAAAGACATCAAAAGCAATCAAAACCAAAGCAAAAATTGAGAAGTGTGGCCTAATTAAACTTAAGAGCTTCTACACAGTAAAAGAAGCTATAAACAAAGTAAATATACAACCTACAGAATGGGAGAAAATATTTGCAAACTATGCACCCAACAGAGGTCTAATATCCAGCATCTATAAGGAACTTAAACAAATTTACAAGAGAAAAACAAAAAAAAAGTTAAAAAGTGGGCAAAGGACATGAACAGACACTTCTCAAAGGAAGACATACATGCAGTCCAGAAGCATATGAAAAAAAGCTCAATATCACTGATCACTAGAGGAATGAAAATCAAAACCATAATGAGATGCCATCTCACACCATTCAGAAAGGCTACTATTAAAAAGTCAAGTAATAGCATGCTGACGAGGTTGCAGAGGAAAGGGAACACTTCCATACTGTTGGTGGGAGTGTAAAATAGTTTAACCATTGTGGAAAGCAGTATAGTGATTCCTCAAAGAGCTAAAAGCAGAACTACCATTTGACCCAGCAATCTGATTACTGAGTATATACCCAGAGGAATATAAATAATTCAACCATAAAGACACATGCATATGAATGTTTATTGCAGCACTATTCACAATAGCAAAGACATGAAATCAATGTAAATGCCATCAGTGACAGATTGGATAAATAAAATATGGTACATATACACCATGGAATACTACACAGCCATAAAAAAAGAAAAAATTCATGTCCTTTGCAGGAACATGGATGGAGCTGGGGGCTATTATCCTTAGCAAACTAATTCAGGAACAGAAAACCAAATACTGCATGTTCTCACTTATAAGTTAGAGCTAAATGATAAGAACTTATGAACACAAAGAAGGAAACAATGGACCCTGCTGTCTACTTGAGGGTGGGGGGTAGGAGGATGGAGAGGAGCAGAAAAGATAACTATTGGGTACTGGGCTTTATACCTGGGTAATGAAATAACCTATCCAATAAACCCCTGTGACACAAGTTTACCTATGGAACAAACCTGCACATGTACCACTAAACCTAAAATAAAAGTTTAAAAAAAAGAACGGCCAAGAGTATGTAATCAAGTTATACTGGTTAAGCATGTCGTAATTGACTGGCTTAACCACACACTTTTTATAGACCTCTAAGATAAAATATTTTAGCATGAGGTCATAACAACAGTTACAACTAGAGGAGAAAGAATTATAGGAGCTGACTAAAAACCTAAAGCAGAGTTATTATCTCAAGTCTTCTCAAAGGGAGTGAGTCACAATAACGGTTGAACATCTATGATATGAATCTGAGAAGTTTTAAAAGAAACCAGTTATAGCATTAAAAGAAAAATTTCCTGCAACACAAATCAATATCTTAAGAAAACCCAGTTCCAATATGAAGATTATTTTCTAGAAAGTCTATCACAAACAATTTTTCTTCAATCACAGCCAGCTTAATAATATACAAAATCCCCCTGACAACTTTCCCTTTACAAACCCCATCACTCTTTTGCAATGCTTGGACTCTCTGACCTATCCTTTGCCACCTCTCTCCCAAATAACCCGTCACTTTATTTTAGGAAAAGAATCTACCATACAAGATCCCTCCTCATAGAAAATCACTCTTTCTTTATATCCCTCCTCACAAAAAAACGTATCTTCTATCCATAACTCTCCTCATATCTTTCTTTTCATTCACTTGTTCCTTCATGTGTTGAACCAGCCTTTTAATAAGTTCCAGATCGGGAAAAAAAAATTCTTTTTTCCAATTAAAAATATGTCTCCCCTGGCACATTTCATATAAACTTAGGAGGCAGAAAATTCTGAACTGCCTGCCAGATATTGGGATTTTATAGATAAGAACCATTCTATAATTTTAAGAATTTAACCATACACAAAGCTACCCATTCAAAGCTTTTTAAAATATTCTAAAGCCTAAAAACATCAGTAGTTTACCTAGGTAAAAATCTTGAAGTTAAATTTTAGAAGACACAATATTCTCTTCCAACTATCAAGTTTAGCCTATTCTTGTTTAATTCGTGAGCACTCTTTTATTTATAAGCCAATTTGATAGCATGCTGGACACAACACACACCACACAAATGAAGTGACTTATATACAAGACAGCTAGATCCAAGTTATTTACAAAATTTGAACCTATCCACCTGGCCAAATTGTGTTTGCCCCAATAGGTATGGAAGACAGGGAGAGGAAGGGAAGGGGATCCTATAGAAGGGAATGGATGAACCACATTGCTCCAGAGGAGACCTCAGAGTCCCCAAGACACCAGAGAACTTACCCAGATGTGGAGACATCAAAGAATAATGTTCAGATGGCTGCTTCTCTGCCACTGTGGGAAGCTACCCATCAAAAGAAGGGTCCAGGACCCCCAGTAATTTTACTTAAGCAAGGCAGCTTGTTGCAACTAATGCAAGAAAGCTAGCTCTAGTATCAGAAAGCCTATGAGTCTCCTTCCCACAGCAATTATTACCCAGAATTTTTAGAACATGGAAGAAGCCCTGGGTTTCATTTCTGGCTGGGCAGATTGATGAGGAGTCTTTTTTTCCATGCACCAAGGACAGTTAGAACATGCTCATGGCCAGTGACCCCCATTCCTGCAGAAGGCACAGCGATTTTGGCTCAGGGGCTGGCAAGTCAAGGGCTCTCATCTGGGCATCCCAGATGCTGATCTCATGACACTTTCTGGGGATGGGTAATTCTGGGTTGGTGGGAAGCCTAAGACAACTGCTAATAATTACACTTATTGACTATTTATTTTGGTTCTCTCTCTCTCTCTTTTGCCCTGTGCCTATTGTTGTAAATCTTAAAGGCCATGTTTAAGAGCTGGCTCGTAGGGGTTTAAAGTTCCACTGCTGCTTTTTGTAGCTTCCTCCTAATGTCAAGTGCATATTGAGTAATAATATTCACAACCAGGAGAGTTTGCCTTTCTGGGGAGTCTGGTCTGCATTAGTATATGTCTTAAGTGCCTCAACCAAACAAACTGAAACAGAGTGGCTGTTTTGTCTTTTCCCCAAGTTACTTTTCTAACCGTGTCATAATTGACAGGCTTAACCACACACTTTTTCCTCCACTTTTCCTCCATGGCACAGCAAGTGGATGATAATACTTTCAAGTCATGCCAAGTTAAAGAACATGATCAACTTAACAAATTCCTGGATTCTCTGAGAACCAGCTAAATTTCTCCTTGCATAAAGCCAAAACAGACATAGAAAATGGCACATGTACCCTAAGAGTTCCCCTATTTCCAACAACTATTTCCCACAATGGACACAGGTTTGACTTAAGGGGCTGATATGTATTTCTTTGAAGAAGTTTATTAGGTAAATCAGTGTTATTTTTTCTTCATTATTCAAATGCAAAGCTAATTATATTAATAATCTCTCAAAGTAGAGTCCAATATTTTGAGAGAAATGCACAAAATCAGGAGCAGAATGCTGAGAGAGAATGCACAATGCCGAGAGAAATGCTGAGAGAGAATGCAAATGAGAGAAATGCACAAAATCAGGAGTCAGAACCTTTTTTAGAGTTTAAACTCTGCTATTTCATGCCTATATAACCTTGGAACTTATTGACCTTACTGAGCTTCTATTCCTTCCTTTGCAAAATGAGGAAGCTAGATTAGCCATCCAGTCCAGATGTAGCATCTGATAATTCTTATATAAGAGATAGTCATTTGTTTAATTCCTTTAACCAACAATGAGCACTTGCTGAATGCCAGGCACCAACGCTTTCTGCTCTTAGGAGAGAGCCAGTGTTGCAGCAGGAGCAGGGGCCACCAGACTTCTGATTCAGGAAATGACTAAGGCCTCTAGCCCACCGTTTGCACTGCTGTTTTGGCAACCTTCCTCTGTCATTTTAAAAGTGCTGATTCTTACAAGTGAATTTATAAGAGCTTTGTATAAAAAGATTTTGAAAATTTTGCAGGATCCTGGACTTAATTGAAGACACTGAGATGTCTGAACACGGGGGCTGTGTCTTGAATATGCATATGGTAGGAATTAATCAATATTGAATGAATGAATGACCTTGGAACTTACTGATTATCAGTGGGATATCAGTTTCACCTTTGATTAAATTCCTGAAAATTGAAGCATCTTCTTCATGTTTGGCAATATCATCTATGCTCTATAAAAACTTGAGAAATAATAATATTAACATACTTGTATGATATGTATAGTTTGTATCTCTCTTTCATTTACATTGTCTTATTTGCTCCTCACTAAAACAATGTGAAGTTGGTAAGGCAATTATTATTATATTCTTTTATTTTTTTAGGAGAAAACCAAGGTTCTTAGTCTTAATTAGCTGCCCAAGACTCTGCAGCAGTAAGTAGCAAGAGAGTATAAAAGCACAATTATTTATCCTTTCCTACCACATGATTATGCGACTATCAAAGTTTCAGTCTGTCACTAAATAAGATAATGCATACAGATTGCAAGGCACAACAGGGAGTGCACCATACAATTTATTTCTACCCGTCTGCTTCTCTGCTTATCATGTGGTAAGGCAGAAAAGGTGCCTCGTTAAGTGGCATGATTTGTTTTTCCATAAACATTGGTTGAAAGCCTACCAAAGGCCAAGCACTGTGCCAGGCTTGGAGATACAAATGTAGTAAAACACAATCTTTGCCTTCAAGTTGCTTATTCTATAGTACAGAAGACAGACTAATAAAGAGGAAATACTCTGAAAAATGTAATGCCTACCAGACAAAGTACATCCTGAGAACTAACAAGAGATACCAATCCAGTTTTAAGACAGCCTCAAAAACTAACTAAGGAAGTAACTGTCCAGGCTGAAACTTGGTTTATCAAGGCTGTGGTCATTTAAAATGTGTGCACAAATTTGTTGAAATTCCTTTAAAGAGGTGAAGCTTAATTTGCTTCCTTTTGGGTATAGGCTGGACTTAATAAATAAGATACAGCCAAAGTGATGGTATTTTACATCCAAGACTAGGTTATAAAAAATGTGTTGCTTCTGCCTTGCCCTCTCTTGGGTCACTTCCTTTGGAAAACATCAGCTGTCATGTTGTCAAGACACTCAGACAGACATATGAAAAGGCCCACATGATGATAAGCCAAGGCCTTTGTCAATAGGTGTCGAGGAACTGACACCTGCTGCCTATAGCCATAGAAGTGAGCCATCTTGGAAGTAGGATCTCTATCTCCAGGCGAGCCTTCAGATGACAGCAGCCCTGGCCAATAGCTTGATTATAACCACACGAGAGAACCTGAGCCAGATCTCCCAGCTAAGCTGCTTCCAGATTTCTGGTCCACAAAAATTGTGAAATGATAAATATTTGTTTTTTTCAAGCTGCTAAGTTTGATTAACTTGTTATTCAGCGTAGATAACTAATACATGGAGAATGGAAGAAGTGGTTGTGAAAATATTCTAGAGATGTAAAAGGAAAGGGTCAAATTAAAATGCTAGGGGGAAGAATCATAGTAATGGAGATGAAGAATACCTTTAACTTGTCTATCAGTAGACTTGACACAGCCAAGGAAAGAATAAGTGACCTGAAGAAAGGTCCATAGAAATCATCCAAATTAAAACCTGGGTAGTGGGTGGGGGAGACATCATTGAACAAATATTTGAAGAGAGTGGCTAAAAAGTCTCCAAAAATACTAAAAACACAAAATCACAGGTCCTAGAGGCTCAGAGAAGCTCAAACAGGACAAAATAGCCAGGTGTGTGGCTCACACCTGTAATCCCAACTCAGAAGACTGAGGTGGAAGAACTGCTTGAGGCTAGGAGTTCCAGACAAGCCTGGGATGTAAAATGAGATTCCATCTCCAAAAATAAAAATATAAAAATTAGCCAGGCATGGGGGTGCACACCTGTGGTACCGGCTACTTGAGAGGCTGAAGTGGGAGGATCACTTAAGCCCAGAAGTTCGAGGCTGCAATAAGCTATGATCCCACCACTACACTCCAGCATCTGCAACAGAGTGAAACCCTATCTTTCCAAAATAATAATAATGATAATAAATACCTAGAAACATGATATTCAAAATGCTGACCACAAAAGATAAAAAGAAAATCTCAAAGTCATCCAGAGAAAAAGTCACATTACATAGCAAAAAAACACAGAGAAAAAATACAGCAGACTTCTTGCCAGAAATTTTGCATGCTAGAAAAAATAGAGTGACATTTTCAAGTGCTGAAAGAAAAATACTATTGACACTATACATAATAAAAATATCATTTAAAACTGAGGGATAAATAAAGACTTTTTCCAACAAACAAAAACTAGGAGCATTCTTTAACAACAGATATGAACGACATCAGACAGAAACTTGAATATACATAAAGAAATGAGGATGCCTAGAAATGGTTAAAACATAAAAGACAACAAATTTTCTAATTTTTAATATCTCTAAAAAATCATTTTCTACAGTTAAAATAGGCAATGATTTGTGGGTTGGGCACATAAGTGAAACTAAAACATAAAACAATAGCCAAAAAGCATAGACTAGAGATATTGTGAGTATACAGTCATAAATTCCCGTACCATGTGTGAAGTGGAATAATACTATTTGAAGATAGGCTTTGATTAATTAAAGACGTATGTTGCAAGCCCAAGGTCAAGAATTAAAATACATTAAAATGAAGGTAGAAATAATAAGCCAATAATAGAGATAAAATACAATAATAAAAAATGCTCTTTAAGATGTAATCTAAAACAGAAGGAAAAAAAAAACAGAAAAAGAAAAACTACCAAGATGATAGATATTAACCACACCATAAAAATACTTACTGTCTATGTATATTATCAAAACACAAAAATTAAAGTTATACTTCATCAGATCGTATTAAAATGAATAACCATAATCATGTCTATAAGAAACATACTTTTCAATATAAACATTTAGATTGGTTTACAAGTAAAAATATATTAAAAGACAAAGCATGCATACATTAATGAAAAGACATAGCATGCATACATTAATTAAAAGAAAACAGTAACTATATTAATACCTACTAATTCAAAATTCAAAAAAGAATAGTACTAGAGATAAAGAAGGGTGTTACCTATTGATAAAGGGCTCAATTCACCAAAAAGACATGCTTATGTACCTAACAGTAGGGCTTCAAAATACATGATGCAGACTAAAAGAAGGGAAGGAGAAATAGGTAAGTCTACACTTACAGTTGGGGACTTCAGCACTTTTCTCTAAATAAATTGATAAAACAGAAAGATGGAAAAATCAGAAAGGATATGGAACATCTGAATAACACTAAAAACTAATCTGACTTAATTGCCACCCAGAAGCATCAGAGTACACATTCTTTGCAAGTACACATAGACTATTCACCATGGTAGATAATATTTGGGGAAAAAAAATCAAAGCTTAACAAAATAGAAGGATTTAAATCTTATAAAATATGACCTATGATCATAATGGAATTAAACTAGAAATCAACAAAAGAAAGATAGCTGGAAAACTTCTAAATAATTGGCAATTAAATAACACTCTTTTAAATAAGACACATCACATTTCAAGGAGGAATTAGAAAGAAAACTAGAAAACATTTTGAAACAAATGATAATAAAACTCAGTAATAACAATCTATGAGAGACGGCCAAGGCAGTACTGGGGGCAGTTACAGCATTCGATTCTGAAATTAAAAATAGGAAGGGTCTCATCTCAATGATATGTGCTTCCACTAAGAAACCATAAAAAGAGTTAATATAAACCCAAAGTAAACAGAAGAAAATAAGCAATAAAGAGCAAAAGTGAATAAAACTGAAAATGAAAACAATGAAGAAAATTAATGTAACCAGACTCTGATTCCTAAAAAAGGTGAATAAATTAATATACATCTAATCAGACCAACAAAGAAAAATATAAAACATAAATCTTACTTGCATTTGGTGCCTTCTATTTTTGTTTAATTTGACTTAAGTTGTTTCCCATTCCTTGTAACCAAATAACCATAAGGCTAGACACATAAGACAACTAACCCTGGAAAGACAGAATCCCACAGGAATGTCAGATCTCATGCTTAGTTGAAATGATGCAGCGAGAATACATCTTCAGTTAATGTATCTCGTTTAAAACAATATTTATCCTCACGGGGAAAATGTGCATAGAAGAATATACTTCTTAATGACTTTATATTACATTTTAAATCAATCTTGCTTAAGGTAACGTTACTAGAGATTTGATTCTATTAATGTCATTCGAATTCATTTTCATTTTCACTGGGGATTTTTATTCCTCTCCATCTATAACTCATGATAATAATTGAAATGGAAGAAGCCATTATCTTTATTTTATAAACTCTTTAAATGAAATTATTTTTATACAAGATATGTATTTATTTAATTTGGAAGATTACAATCTTATTAACTGTTTAAGGGGAGAAATGCCCAGTGACATGACAATAAAATGAGTCTGTTGTTTTGAAACATGACAGAGAAAACCAAAAGAATTCTAATACTAATCAGGCATCAAGGTGTGGCAGTCACTGTACCATGTCTTAGCAAGGCATATGAACAAGTTTACAAAACAGTTTCTTCAAATCTAGAGATTCCAGTGCAAATAAGAAGACAAAAATGTTTCATGCCTGTAAAACCAGAGTGTAGGATGGAAAAAAATTTTTCACAGAACAGAGACAATTTTAGTAGTGTTTTTTGGAGAAAAAAAAAAAAGCATAGAGAAAAACTTGCCTGCAGAGAATGAGAATCAATGTTCAAGAGAAATGACAGAAACTTTTCCAAATTTATAGTAGACATAAATTCTCAGGTTGAAAAGGCACATTAGATCAGGCAGGATAAATAAAATGAAATCCAGACTGAGACATAGTGTAGTGAAACTGAAAAACATTAAAGAAAAAAACAGACATTATCCACAAATGAACAATAACTAAAACTGACAGCCAACTTTACAACGGCTACAGAAGAGGACAAAAGATGATGTTAAATATGTAATAAGTAGAATGTTAGATATAGCTTAAAGTGAATTTTTTTCATATTAGAAAATCCAGGGTTCCACAATGGCTAACATTGGTTAATTCCTCTACAAAGCCATAATGTCTCAGGGTCTTAGTTTTCCCACTCTTTCATTTTCATGTTTGGATTTCATGCCTGGAAAATGGGTTACTGCAGTTTCCAACATCTAGTTCATGATTTTTATCTCACATCTGAAAAATGGTTATTGCAGCTCCAGACATCTAATCAATGTTCAAGGCAGGAAGAAGAAGGAAGGGGAACGCCTGTCTAATTTTAAAAGAAAACCTTTCCCATAAATGCCCCTTCGAAGAATTCTACTTATATGGAATGTAGAGTAAATAGGATTACTACAATAACACTTCCTATTTTAAAAAAAAGAATTAAGGAAACCAGTCGTCTACAGTGCATATTAAGTCCCAAGGTACAATAATCATAAGGATTCTTTATCCAAGCAGAGGAAAAACTTCCACTTTAGCCAACTTGATATGTGCATAGGGTGATGCTTTCTGCAAGACTCTGTCTTCCTCACTTCTCTCTGGTTTTGTACTCTGGGAGATTCTTCTGTGTCTATTTGATCACAGCTGAGATGAATGTTAAAGAGGATGTATTAATACCTAGGTGTTGAATGGTTTTCCAATGAACTTGATGTTGACGTGAGTTTGGAGCTGGGCCGAGGGGATTGTTTTAGAAGTTAAACAGTCACAGGCTGTGTCTAGATGGGCTTGTTATTTTTGATATACAGAAATTTCTCAAAGCTTTCCCATCTATTGGTTTCTAGTCATGTCAGTGAGCAAGTAACGACAGCCAAAGATCTTATCTAGAGATGTACAGTCTTCAGAGCAGTGCTACTCAGTGACAGCCAGTGAACAGATTTTTAATTGTTTGATGACAAGAACAGAAATAGAGAACAAAATTGAGAAATTGTTATAACATTTTGAAAGAGTAATTCTATCTGTTACATATGATAATGAAAAATGGGTTTATTTTTATGTCTTTATTTTTCTTTTATATGTCATTTTCATAGTAATTTATTTTCATTGTATTTTGCAAAGTATTGGTCTGCAATGAAGCGGTGGGGGAGGTGGGTCCTTCACACAGATAGTTTGAGAAGCAAACTATTTCACTCTTTTAGACTGAAAGTTTTAGTCATTTACTTATGGGCCTCTTTGCCACATTTGCTTCATCTTAATGGTTGCTCCTTTGAGTAAATTTGAAACAATAGACTCAGGAGGAACACCTCTTAATCCAGTTTTTTCTGAGGTTCACTTCTATGACTAAGAGAGGACATTTAAATAAGATCTCTTAGAAAGACCTAGCACTTCAATATTCTCAGCTTCAAGGATGTATCTTAAATTGTCCTGGCTTTAAGTTGGGTTCTGAAATAAGCCAACATTTCCATTTCATCAAGGCTCCAAATTATGAGGTTCAATTCATTTAAATTTCAGGCCTACTGGCAGAGAGCACCTGTCTTAGCAAAACTGTATATGGAGTAGACAAAATGCAAAAAATGCATCTCATAGATTGGTGAATTTCTTTATTATATGGCCAATGAAATATTTGGTTTGAGCCTATGGAGCTAGTCAGCTGGAAGTTCTAGGATCCAGCTGCATGATACAGATCTGGCTATGTCCTGGAGATGATCTGGTGTCTTGGTTCGGTGGCCAGTTGTGATTTCTACAACAACAGCAGTGGTCTGGTAAGAGTAGGCTTGGAGAATACTAAGATGTGGGATCCACATCTTTGTTTCCCAAAGAAGAGCTATTCACTAATATTCCATTTTTCCTTGTCCTCTTTTCTACACCACTCATTCCTTAATGAAGACAAGTACTTTGTTCCACCATTGTTTGAAAAAATTTGTGAAAGACAGGAGCCAATTGCCAAAAGTCTTATTTCTGAATTTGTGTCATGTGACATATAAATCATGATGTATGCATCACACGCAAGGTGGATTTAACCCAGTAATAAAAGAATGGTTTAATATTGGGGAAAAAGCCTGGTAACATACTTATTACATTAACAGTTTAAAGTAAAATAAAACACATGATATAAAATGCTAAAGGCCTTCAATAAAATTAAATACTTATGATAAAACTCATGTTAAACTTGGAATAGAAGTACCTTTCATTACCTGTGAAAAGGAATTCCAAAAATACAGAACAAATATCGTATTTTATTTTAAAATTTGAAAGAATACTCCTTAGTAATAGTAGCAAGATAAGAGTGGTATTTGTCCCACCACTATTAAAGATTGAATAAAATCTAAGAAAATACGTGTAATTCATTAATGGAGAAAGTTATAAAGCTTTTGTGGAGTATATAAAAGTCACCATAAATAAATGGTGATCTATGTGCATAGGTACAAAAAAACTGATATGTTAAAAAAGTCAAATCTTTCTAAAATCACAATATTTTTAGCAAAATTATCATGCTGATAATAAAATGATAAGATGAGAGAAAGACAAAAACAGACAAAAAATTTTGAACAAGACAAAGAACAGGGAGGAGGTAGCAGAATTATAAAATATCAAGAAATATAATTACTATGGTAATTATACCATAATTATAATTACTTGGTATAATTACCATAATTATACCAAGTTGCCTTGGTAAAAGGATAGAAATACAGAATAAAGATACTCAAACAGAATCAAGTTTCTATGAACACTTGTAAGAGATACAAGATTACATTTCAGAGGAGGGAAAGATGCATATATGTGGGGGGAAATGTCATAAATGGGAAAAATAAGGTCAAAGCATTACTTAATATCTTACTTGAAAATAAAAGTCAGCTGAAATAAAAAATTACATACAGAAAGGCAAATCTTTAAAATTGTTAGTAAGAAATTTAGAGGAGAGTTCAAAGAAAGATTTTAGAATGCAGCACAGTTTTTTACTTTTCCAATTTCCCCTACAAAACAGGCAATGCAACTGGAATAACAAAACATGCTGCCAAAATCTACAACAAAAGTGAACAACAACGTATCTCCATGAACCCTAAAATGTGAGAAATTGAGGTCAAACTAACTAGAATAAGTTTCACATAGTAATAGTAACTGTGAAGGGTAAAACAGGGAGTAGGTAAAAGGATTTCTGATAGCTGGGAAAGCTGCAGGACCCTAAAATTGAATTGCTCAAGGACTTACAATGGAGTCATCCATTTTGGAAAGTTCAGTGAGCCATTCTTAAAACAGCACCAAAACTGGAACTGGTTTCATGGGCTCTAATTTGCAAGTGCAAAAGTACAGCAAAAGTCAGATGGTGCAAGTCCGTTTGTATCATATGAAAACTTGAAATATAATAGCTCCTTTTTAGGTCAAAGACCAGAATTGAGAAGAATCTACTATGAATAGAACTTAGCAGGATAGAGACATGTAGGACCAAAGAAAAGATCCAGACAAAAGTAGGGGAAGAGAACAGAGAAAGTGGATCACAGAAAGAAGGAGATCATATATATATATATATAAATTTTTTTTTTTGAGACGGAGTCTCGCTCTGTCGCCCAGGCTGGAGTGCAGTGGCATGAGGAGATCATATATCTAACCACTTCACAACAATAAGAAAAGAGATCTCTACATCTGTGAAGCAATGTGAACCCCAGGTATCTGAGACAGGTCTCGGTTAATTTAGAAAGTTTATTTTGCTAAGGTTGAGAATGAGCACCCATGACATAGCCTTAGGAGGTCTTGACAACATGTGCCCAAGGTTGTCAGAGCACAGCTTGGTTTTATACATTTTAGGGATACATGAGACCGTTAATCAACCTATATAAAATGAACATTGGTTTGGTCCAAAAGGTGGGACAACTCCAAGTGGGGAGGGGGCTTCCAGGTCATAGATAGATAAGAGACAAATGGTTGTATTCTTTCGAGTTTCTGATTAGCCTCTCCAAAGGAGGCAATCACATATGCATTTATCTCAGTGAGCAGAGGGGTGACTTTGAATAGAATGGGGGGCAAGTTTGCCCTAAGGGATTCCAAGCTTGACTTTCTTTTTAGTTTAGTGATTTGGGGGCTCCGGGATTTATTTTCTTTCACAGCAGGCATGCTCTGAAGGCCTACACTCCTCTTCTGAAACTGTGAAAAACTCATCTCACTGAAACAAGAACAAAAGACTGTGGTCAATACACATACAAAGTTGTTGTAAGATAAAAGAAAATAATGGGAGGAGACAAGATAGCCTACCAGATGCAGATGGGAAGCACTTCACCCACTGAGAGATACCAAAATATCAAGTAAACTATCACATTTCAAACAGATCTTTTGAGAAAAAAAAAATACTGAAAGTCTATTGTGGTAGAACAAGGCAAAAGCCTGGAACCCTGCATAGAGTTGCTGAGTGCCGGCACATCTCCTGGCCTTGAAGGGAACCTAAGAAAGGGATGAGAAAAGAAACTGCAGGGAAACACGCTCCTGCCATGGACCTCTGGGATCCTAGCTACAAGAGATCCCATGACCCCATAGACATCTGAATTTGCAAGAGACAAAGATCTCTACAAGGAAACCTACAAGGGAAGCCCATCGACTAACAGTGGACCTCTTAGCTGAAACCTACAAGCCAGAAGAGACTGGGTGCCAATATTCAACATTCTTAAAGAAAGGAAATTCTAACCCAGAATTTCATGTTTGGCCAAACTAAGCTTCATAAGCAAGGGAGAAATAAAATCGTTTTCAGACGAGCAAATGCTGAGGGAATATGGGAATTTGTTACTTCTAGACCTGCCTTACAAGAGCTCCTGAGGGAGCACTAAATATGGAAAGGAAACATTGTTACTAGGCATAACAAAAACACACTGAAGTACACAGACCAGTGACACTATAAAGCAACCACACTAAAAAGTCTGCAAAATAACCAGCTAACATCATGATGACAGAATCAAATCCACACATATCCATACTAACCTAAAATATACATGGGCTTAATGACCCAATTAAAAGACACAGAATGGCAGCCTGGGTAAAAAACCAAGACCCACTTGTATGCTGTTGGATTAGTCCATTCTCACACTGCTATAAAGACATACATGAGACTGGATAATTTATGGAGAAAAGAGGCTTAATTGACTCACAGTTCTGCAGGTTGTACAGGAGGCATGGCTGGGGAAGCCTTGGAAAACTTACAATCATGGCAGAAGACAAAGGGGAAGCAAGGCACATCTTCACATGGTGGCAAGAGAGAGAGCAAAGGAAGAAGTGCTACACACTTTTAAACAACCAGATCTCATGAGAACTCACTCATTGTCATAAGAACAACAAGAGAACCACCCCATGATCCCATCACTTCCTACCAGGTCCCTCCCCCAACATTGAAAATTACAATTTGACATGAGATTTGGGTGGGGACACAGAGACAAACCATATGAGCTGTCTTCAAGAGACCCATCTCACATGAAATGACAAATATATGCTAAAAACAAAGGGATGGAGAAATAATATACCAAACAAATGGAAATCAGAATCAGGAATTGCAATCCTAGTTTCTGTCAAAACAGACTTCAAACAAACAAAGATCAAAAAAGACAAACAGAGCATTACATAACGGTAAACGGTTCAATTCAACAGGAATATCTAACTATCCTAAATATATGAGCACCCAATACAGAAGTACCCAGATTCATAAAGCAAGTTTTTAGAGACCTGCAAAGAGACTTAGATTCCCACACAATAATAGTGAAAGACTTCAACACCCCACTAATAATATTAGACAGATCATTGAGACAGAAAATTAACAAACATATTTAGGACCTTAACTCAGCACAGGCTCAAATGGGACTGATAGATATCTACAGAACTCTCCACCTAAAAACAACAGAATATAGATTCTTCTCCTCATCACATGGCACATACTCTAAAATTGATCACATACTTGGAAGTAAAAAACTCCTTAACAAATGCAAAAGAAATGAAATTATAACAAACATTCTCTTGGACTGCAGCACAATCAAATTAGAAATCAAGACTAAGAAATCCACTCAAAATCATATGATTACATGGAAGTGGAATAGCCTGCACCTGAAAGACTTTTGGGTAAATAATGAAATTAAGGCAGAAATCAAGAAGTTCTTTGAAAAATGAGAACAGAAAGACAGTGTACTAGAATCTCTGGGATGTAACTAAAGCAGTGTTAAGAGGGAAATTTATATCACTAAATGCCCACATCAAAAAGCTAGGAAGATCTCAAGTTAAGAAGCTAACAACACAACTAAATAACTAGAGAACCAATAGCAAACAAACACCATAGCTAGCATAAGACAAAAGATAATCAAGATCAGAGTGGAACTAAAGGAGATAGAGACACACACAAAAAAAACCCTTCAAAACAATCAACAAATCTCGGTTTTTTTTTTTTTTAATTAAGAAAGTAGACTGCTAGCTAGACTAATAAAGAAGACAACAGAGAAGAATCAAACAGCAACAATCAGAAATGTTAAGGGGTATATTACCACTGACCCCACAGAAATACAAACAACCATTAGCGAGTACTATAACACCTCTATACACATAAACTAGAAAATCTACAAGAAATAAATAAATTCCTGGACACATACTCTCTCCCAAGACTGAACCAGGAAGAAATTGAATCCCTGAACCGACCAATAATGAGCCTCGAAATTCAGGCAGTATTAAATAGCCTACTGACCCAAAAAAAGCCCAGGAATCAGATGGGTTCACAGCTGAATTCTATCAAGTGTACAAAAAAGAGCTGGTACTTTTCCTTCTGAAACTATTCAAAAAACTAAAAATGTATTCCTCCCTAACTCAGCATCATCCTAATATCAAAATCTGGGAGAGATACAACAAAAAAAAGAAAACTTCAGGCCCATATTTTTTATGAACATCAATGCAAAAATTCTCAACAAAATATTGGCAAACCAAATCCAGCAGCACATCAAAAGGCTTATCCATCATGATCAAGTAGGCTTTAACTCTGGAATGCAAGGTCATCACATAAACAGAACCAAGGGCAAAACCAAATTATTATCTCAAATGATGCAGAAAAGGCTTTTGATAAAATTAAACATCAATTAATGTTAAAAACTCTCAATAAACTAGGTATTGAAGGGCCATACCTCAAAATATTAAGAGCCGTCTATGACAAACCCAGAGCCAACAGCATATGGAGTGGGCAAAAACTGAAACAACTTCAACAAAGTTGGAGGATACAAAATCAATTCATGAGGTCAGGAGATCAAGACCATTTGGGCTAACATGGTGAAACCCTGTCTCTACTAAAAATACAAAAAATTAGCCAGGCGTGGTGTCAGGTGCCTGTAGCCCCAGATACTAGGGAGGCTGAGGCAGGAGAATGGCATAAACCTGGGAGGCGGAGCTTGCAGTGAGCTGAGATCACACCACTGCATTACAGCCTGGGTGACAGAGTGAGACTCCATCAAAAAAAAAAAAAAAGAAAAGAAAAAAGTCATTAGCATTCCTATACACCAACAACAGTTAAGCTAAGAGTAAAATCACAAACGTACTCCCATTTACAATTGCCACAAAAGGAATAAAATACCTAGGAATATAGCTTACTAAGGAGGTGAAAGATCTCTACAAGGAAAACTACAAACCACTGCTCAAATAAATCAGAGATGACACAAAAAATGCAAAAACATCCGTGCTCGTGAACAAGAAGAATAAATATTAAAATGGCCATACTGCCCAAAGCAATTTACAAATTCAATGCTATTTCTATTAACTACCATGGAAATTCTTCATAGAACTAGGAAAACACTATTTTAAAATTCATATGGAACCAAAAAAGGGTCAAATAGCCAAGGCAATCCTAAGCAAAAAGAACAAAGCTGGAGGTATCATGCTACCCAACTTCAAACTATATTACAGAGCTACAGTAACCAAAACAGCATGGTACTGGTACAAAAACAGGCACATAGACCCATGAAACAGAATAGAGAACCCAGAAGTAAGACAACATACCTACAACTAACTATCTGATCTTCAACAAGCCTGACAAAAGCAAGCAATGGGGAAAGGATTCCCTATTTGATAAATGATGCTAGGATAACTGGCTAGCCACATGCAGAAGATAAAAACTGGATACCCTCCTTATTCCTTATACAAAAATCAACTCAAGGTGAATTTAAAGACTTAAATGTAATATCTAAAATGATAGCAATTCTGGAAGACAACCTAGGTAATACCATTCAGGACATAGACATGGGCAAAGATTTTATAATGAAGACGCCAAACACAATTGCAACAAAAACAAAAATTGATAAATGGGATCTAATTAAATTAAAGAGCTTCCGCATAACAAAAGAAATTATCAACTTAGTCAAAAAACAACCTACAGAATGGGAGAAAATTTTTGCAAACTATGCATCTGACAAAGGTCTAATATCCAGCATCTATAAGGAACATAAACAAATTTACAAGAAAAAAACAAGCAGCCCTCCCCCCAAAAACTGGGCAAAGGACATGAACCAGACACTTTTCACAAGAAGACATACATGTAGCCAACAAGCATATGAAAAGAAGTTCCACATCATTGATTATTAGAGAAATACAAGTCAAAACCACAATGAGATACAATCTCACACCGGTCAGAATGGCTACTATTAAAAAGACTTTCTTCACAGAATTGGAAAAAACTACTTTAAAGTTCATATGGAACCAAAAAAGAGCCCGCATCATCATGTCAATCCTAAGCCAAAAGAACAAAGCCAGAGGCATCACACTACCTGACTTCAAACTATACTACAAGGCTACAGTAACCAAAACAGCATGGTACTGGTACCAAAACAGAGACACAGATCAATGGAACAGAACAGAGCCCTCAGAAATAATGCTGCATATCTACAACCATCTGATCTTTGACAAACCTGACAAAAACAAGAAATGGGGAAAGGATTCCCTGTTTAATAAATGGTGCTGGGAAAACTGGCTAGCCATATGTAGAAAGCTGAAACTGGATCCCTTCCTTACACCTTATACAAAAATTAATTCAAGATGGATTAAAGACTTACATATTAGACCTAAAACCATAAAAACCCTAGAAGAAAACCTAGGCAATACCATTCAGGACATAGGCATGGGTAAGGACTTCATGTCTAAAACACAAAAAGCAATGGAAACAAAAGCCAAAATTGACAAATGGGATCTAATTAAACTAAAGAGCTTCTGCACAGCAAAAGAAACTACCATCCATCAGAGTGAACAGGCAACCTACAAAATGGGAGAAAATTTTCGCAACCTACTCATCTGACAAAGGGCTAATATCCAGAATCTACAACGAACTCAAACAAATTTACAAGAAAAAAAAACCCATCAAAAAGTGAGCAGAGGATATGAACAGACACTTCTCTAAAGAAGACATTTATGCAGCCAAAAAACACATGCAAAAATGCTCATCATCACTGGCCATCAGAGAAATGCAAATCAAAACCACAATGAGATACCATCTCACACCAGTTAGAATGGCAATCATTAAAAAGTCAGGAAACAACAGGTGCTGGAGAGGATGTGGAGAAATAGGAACACTTTTACACTGTTGGTGGGACTGTAAACTAGTTCAACCATTGTGGAAGTCAGTGTGGCAATTCCTCAGGGATCTAGAATTAGAAATACCATTTGACCCAGCTATCCCATTACTGGGTATATACCCAAAGGATTAGAAAACGTGCTGCTATAAAGACACATGCACACGTATGTTTATTGAGGCACTATTCACAATAGCAAAGACTTGGAACCAACCCAAATATCCAACAACGATAGACTGGATTAAGAAAATGTGGCACATACACACCATGGAATACTATGCAGCCATAAAAAATGATGAGTTCATGTCCTTTGTAGGGACATGGATGAAACTGGAAACCATCATTCTCAGCAAACTATCACAAGGACAAAAAACCAAACACCGCATGTTCTCACTCATAGGTGGGAATTGAACAATGAGAACACATGGACAGAGGAAGGGGAACATCACACTCTGGGGACTGTTTTGTGGTGGGGGGAGCGGGGAGGGATAGCATTATGAGATATATCTAATGCTAAATGACTAGTTAATGGGTGCAGCACACCAACATGGCACATGTATACATATGTAACAAACCTGCACGTTGTGCACATGTACCCTAAAACTTAAAGTATAATAATAATAAAATTTATAAAAAGAATTCAAAAAGTCAAAAAAAAACAGGTGCTGGTGAGGTTGTGGAGAAAGCAGAATGCTTATATACTGTTGTTAGGAGTGCAAATTATTTCAGCCATTGTGAAAGATAGCGTGGTGATTCCTCAAAGATCTAAATTTAGAAATACCATTTGACCCAGCAATCCCATTACTGGGTATATACCCAAAAGAATAAACCATTCTGTTATAAAGACACATGCACACGTATGTTCATTGCAGCACTATTCACAATAGCAAAGTCATGGAATCAACCTAAATGTCTATCAATGAGAGATTGTATAAAGAAAATGTGGTACATATATGCCATGGAATATTATGCAGTCATAAAAAAAGAATGAGATCATGTTCTTTGCAGGAACATGGATGGACCTGGAGGCCATTATCCTTAGCAAACTAGCACAGGAACAAACAACTAAATACTGCCTGTTTTCTCTTATAAGCAAGAGCTAAGTTTTGAGAACACATAAATACATAGAGGGGAACAACACACATTGGGGCCTATTGGAGGGTGGAGGATGGGAGCAGGGAGAGAATCAGGAAAAATAACTAGTGGGTACTAGGTTTAATACCTGAGTGATTAAGTAATCTGTACAACAAACCCCCATGGCATATGTGTACCTACATAACAAACCTTCACATGCTCCCCTGAACTTAAAAAAGTTAAAAAAAAAAAAAAAAAAAAACTAGCTGGTTGGGCCAGCTACTAGGGCAGACACTAGAAGGAGCTCAGTCAGTGGAGTGTGAGCTGGGAAGTTCCCACAGCCATCAGCTGTGCAAAAAACCATGTGCCACGGATACCACACCAGTTGCACATCCATGACAACACTGCCCTGCCTGATGATCCCCATCCTTGACCTACTGCATCAACAGAAGCCCATAGCCACACTCTACAACACAACTGGTCTCTGCCAAACACAGAGGGACAGTGGGCACCCAGGGAGCTGTAGGTCACCAGGCAACCAACCTGGCCTAACCTTTGTCTCATGCCACCCCTAAGAGAGGAGAAAGTGTGGCCTGCCAGGGTCCTCTGTGGGGCTAAGGAAACACAAGCCTGATATCAGTGATTGGAAAGGGCTCCCTCAAGACATGGGAATGGATCTGACAAGGGGATTTTCTCTCACCCTCCACCTCCCCCAACACAGAGCACAGCTGCAAACATGCCGAAATACCAAGAGAGGCACATGGCTGAGCAAAAGCCTATCTGCAAGCCATCTACTGGATCATAGCCTGAATTATACCACCAAACAAAAATTTGTTCAGCACATATTGCCAGTGAAACCCAATGCAGGAATAAGCCACAAAAAAATAAATAAATAAATCCCTCACAGAGATTTGGCCCTCAGAAAGAACCAAAAATGAAGCCAATCAACTATATTCAACATAAGAATATAAATACAAAAAGTCCCATCCAAATGATAGCAACTTCAAAAATATAAAGAAACACCAGCCCTCTCAGTTGATAAATAATTAGCTCAAGAACTCTGGCAATTCAAAAAGTCAGGGTGTCCCCTTACCCCTAAATGATCACACTCATTCCCCAGCAATGGCTTCCAACCAGATTGAAAAGACAGACATAGAATTCAGAATCAGATTGGCAAGAAAGCTCAATGAGATTCAGGAGGAAGTTGAAGCCCAATCCAAAGAAGCCACTAAAATAATCCAAGAGTTGAAAGTTGACATAGCCATTTTAAGAAAGAACCAAATGGAACTCCTAGAATTAAAAAATTCACTACACGAATTTCATAATACAGTAGAAAGCATTAATAACAGAATAGACCAAGCTGAGGAAATAATCTCAGAACTCAAAGACCAGTCCTTTAAATCAACCCAGTCAGGCAAAAATAAAGTAAAAAGAATTTTTTAAAATGAACAAAATATCAGAGAAATATGGATTATGTAAAGAGACCAAACCAACAACTCTTTGGCATTCCTGAGACAGAAGGCAAGACAGTAAACAACTTGAAAATCATCTGCGAGGATATAGCCTATGATAATTTCTTCACCTCACTGGAAAGTCAACATGCAAATTCAAGAAATTCAGAAAACCTTCGAGAGAACCCCATATACAAGATGACTAGTCACAAGGCACACAGTAATTCTTCACCTCACTGGAAAGTCAACATGCAAATTCAAGAAATTCAGAAAACCTTCGAGAGAACCCCATATACAAGATGACTAGTCACAAGGCACATAGTAATCAGATTCATCAAGGTCAACACAAAAGCAAAAATATTAAAGGCAGTTAGAGAAAAGGGTTAGGTCACTTACAAAGAAAGTCCCATCAGGCTAACAGCATATCTCTCAGCAGAAACCTTACAAGCCAGAAAAGTTAGAAAGCTATTTTTAACATCCTTAAAGAAAATAAATTTCAACCAAAAATTTCATATCCCACCAAACTAAGCATTATAAACAATTGAGAAATAAAATCCTTTCCAGACAAGCTGAGGTCCTTAAGATCCAGAGAGGTCTTTAAGAGGGTTCTAAACATGGAAATGAAAGAATAGTAACTACTACCACAACGAAAACTTAAGCACATAGCCCAAAGACCCTATAAAGCAATGACACAATTGAGTCTACAAAACAACTAACAAAATGATAATAGTATCAAATCCCCACATGTCAATATTTACCTTAAAAATAAGTGGTCTAAATGCCCCACTTAAAAGGCATAGAGTAGTGAATTAGATTTTAGAAAAAAGACCCAACCATCTGCTGTCTTCAAGAGACCCATCTCACATGTAACAACAATCTCAGGCTCAAAATAAAAGGATAAAGAAAGATATATCATGCAAATAGAAAACAAAAAAAGTGTGGGGCACTATTCTTATATCAGATTAAAGAGATGTTAAGCCAACAACAGTCAAAAAGCACAAAGAAGGGCATTACATAATGATAAAAGGTGTAATTCAACAAGAAGACAACTATCCTAAATGTTTATGCACCCAACATTGTAGCACCTAAATGCATAAAAACAAGTGCTTCTAGAGCTACAAGTACTTCTAGAACTAGTGCTATTGTGTGGTCTTAGGCAGTCACACAATAACAGTGAGGAACTTCAACACTCCACTGACAGGATTAGACAGATCATCAAGGCAGAAAACTAACAAAGAAGTTCTGGACTTAAATTCAACACTTGACCAATTACAAGTAATAGACATCTACAGATACTCCACCCAACAACCACAGAATATACATTCTTCTCATCTTTACATGGAAAATACTCTAAGATTGACCATATGTTTGGCCATTAAGCAAGTCTCAATGAACTCAAAAAATCAGAATCATACCAACAATACTCTTGGTCCACAGTGCAATAAAAAATAGGAATCCATACCAAGAAGATCTTGCAAAACCACACAGTTACATGGATATCAAACAACTTACTTCTGAATGACTTTTAGATAAACAATGAAATTAAAGCAGAAATAAGAAAATTCTTTGAAATGAATAGATACACAACACACCAAAATCTCTGAAATTGAGTGAAAGCAGTGTTAAGAGGAATGTTTATAGTGCTAATTGCCTTCAAGAAGGCAGAAAGATCTCAAACTAACAATCTAACATTATACCTACAGAAACTAGAAAAAGAAAAAAAAACTAACTAACCCCAAAGCTAGCAGGAGAAATGAAATAACTAAAATAATAGCAGAACTAAATGAAATTAAGATGCGAAACTCCACATAAAACAACAACAAAAGCAGAGATTGGTTCTTTGAAAGGATAAACAAGATTGATACAGTGCTGGTTAGATTAACAAAGAAAAAAAAGAGATCCAAATGAGCACAATCAGAAATGACAAAGATGATATTACAACCAATCTCAGAAATATAAAAGACCCTCAGAGACTATCGTGAACATTCCTATGCATATAAACTAGGAAATCTAAAGTAAGTGAATCAATTCTTGGTCACATATAACCTCGCAAAATTCATTCAGACAGAAATCGAAATCCTGAATCAACCAATAATGAGTTCCAAAATCAAAGCAGTAGTAAAAATCCTACCAGCCGAAAAAGCTTGCAACCAGATGGATTCACAGCCAAATTCTACCAGACATACAAAGAAGAGCTAGTACCAATCCTATGAAACTATTCCAAAAAATTGAGAAGGAGAGACTCCCCCTGAACTCATTCTACAAAGCCAACATCGTTCTGATTCTAAAACCTGGCAGAGACACAGTGAAAAAAGAAAAATTCAGGCCAATATCCCTGATGAGCATAGACACGAAAGTCCTCAACAACATTAGCAAATTGAATTCAGCAGCACATAAAAAAGTTGATACAGCATCATCAAGTAGCCTTTATTGCTGGGATGCAAGGTTGGTTCAGCATAAGCAGATTAATAAATGCGATTCACCACATAAATATAATTATTTTTTAAACCATATGATTATCTCAGTAGAAGCAGAAAAAGCCTTCAGTAAAACTCAACATCCCTGTATGATAAAAATCCTCAACAGATTAGGCGTCAAAGAAACATACCTTAAAATAATAACAACCATCTCTAACAAACCCACAGCCAACATCATACTGAATGGGCAAAAGCTAGAACCATTCAGCTTGAGAATTGGAACAAGAAAAGAATGCCCAATCTCACCCCTCTTATTCAACCTAGTACTGGAAGTCTTAGCCAGAGCAATCAGACAGGTGAAAGAAATAAAAGGCATACAATAGGAAAAAAAGAAATCAAACTATTTCTCTTCGCTAATGGTATCATTCTATATCTAGAAAGCCCTAAAGACTCTGCCAAAAGGCTCTGAAAACTGATAATTTTAGTAACGTTTCAGGACACAAAATCAATGTACAAAAATCAGTAGCATTTCTATATACCAATAATGTGCAGACTGAGAGTCAAATCAAGAATGTAAAGCCATTTTCAATAGCCACAAAGTAAATAAAATACCTTGGAATAAATCCAGCCCAGGAATGAAAGACCTCTACAAGGAGAGCTGCAAAACACTTGTGAAAAAAAATCAGAGGTGATGCAAACAAATGAAAAAACATTCCATGCTCATGGATTGGAAGAACCAATGTCACTACAATGGTCATACTGCCCAAAGCAGTCTACAGATTTAATGCTAGTTCCATCAAACTACCAATGTCATTTTTTCACAGAATTGGAAAAAAAACTCCTCTAAAATTCACATGGAACAAAAAAAGATTCTGAATAGCCAAGGCAGTACTAAACAAAATGAACAAAGCAAGAAGCATCACATTACCTGACTTTAAACTATACTACAAGTCTATAGTAACCAAAACAAAATGGTACTCATGCAAAAACAGACACATAGACCAATGGAATAGAATAGATAACTCAGAAATACAGCCACACAGCTGCAACGATCTTATCTTTGACAAGGCCAACAAAAACAAGCAATGAGGAAAGGAGTCCCTATCAATAAATGGTGTTGGGATAACTGACTAACTACATGCAGAAGATTGAAGCTGGACCCATACCTTCAGCATATATAAAAATTAATTTGAGATAGATTAAAGATTTAAATATATGACCTCAAACTATAAAAATCCTAGATGAAAATCTAGAAAATACCCTTCTCAACATCAACCCAAATATGTGAAAGAATTTATGGCTAAGTCCCCAAATTGCAACAAAACCAAAAATTGACAAGTTGGACCTAATTAAACCTAAGGGGTTCTACACAGCAAGGGAAACTATCAACATAATAAACAAAACCTATAGAACAGGAGAAAATAGTCACAAACTATGCATCTGACAAAGGCCTAATATCCAGCATCTATAAGGAACTTAAACAAATCAACAAGCAAAAAACGATCTCATTAAAAAGTGGGCAAAGGACATGAACAAATACTTCTGAAAAGCATACATGTAAGCAGCCAACAAATATATGAAAAAAAAAGCTCAACATCGCTAATCATCAGAGAAATGCAAATCAAAACCACAATGAGATACCATCTCACACCAGTCAGAATGGCTATTAATAAAAAGTCAAAAAATAATAGATGCTGGTGAGGTTGTGGAGAAAAAGGAATGCTTATACACTGTTGGTGGGAGTGTAAATTAGGTCAGCCATTGTGGAAGACAGTGTGATGATTCCTCAAAGACTTAAAGAGAGAAATATCATTCCACCTAGCAATCCTATTACTGGGTATATACCCAAAGGAATATACATTGTTCTGTTATAAAGACACATGCATGTGTGTGTTCACTGAAGCACTATTCACAATAGCAAAGACATGGAACAAACCCAGGTGCCCATCAGTGGTGAAGTGGATAAAGAAAATGTGGTATGTATACATCACAGAATACTACACTGCCATAAAAAAGAACAAAATCATTTCATTTGCAGTAAAATGAATGCAGCTGGAGGCCATTTTCCTAGGCAAATTAAACGAAAATAAAATATCACATGTTCACACTTACAAATGGGAGCTACACATTGGGTACACATGGACATATTTAATAAAAATAGGAAAAATAGACACTGGAAAATTCAAGAGTGGGGGGAAGCAAAGTTTGAAAAACTACTTATTGGATACTATGCCTATTTCCTGAGTGATAAGTTCAATCATACTCCCACTGCAGCATCATGCAACATATCTTTGTAACAAAACTACATATGTACCCCTGGAATCTAAAATAAAAGTTGAAAATTAAAACAAAAATTTACAGAACCATGTAGTACAATATATCTAATATTATGAGTAAGTTATAATTAAATAGCATGACATTCACATGTGGATAGATAGGCAGAATAATTAAATAATCTAAAATAGACCCAATTTTATAAGAAAATGTAATATATGCTAAGGCAGCACCTCAAATAAGTGAAAAAGATGTAGACTTTTTAATAAGTGATGTGAGAAAAACTAGAGATATCTATGTGGCAAAAAATAATGTTATAATTCTTCTTGCTTACCCAAGGATAAATTCCAAATAAAAAAGAGATTTTAATTTTAGGAAATGAAACCACACAAATACTAAATGAAATTATGAGAGGAGCATGCAAACTTTAAAAACTTTGAGAAACTCCAGATAGCTGAGTCGTATTAAACTAAATTATACACAAGCTTATTATTAAAATGATCTAAAATTTGTTTTGTACTATGTTGGGAACAGGTCCCCCCAAATCTGGCCATAAACTGGCCCCAAAACTGGCCATAAACAAAATCTCTGCAGCACTGTGACCTGTTCATGTTGGCCATAACACCCACACTGGAAGGTTGTGGGTTTACCGGAATGAGGGCAAGAAACACCTGGCCCGCCCATGGCAGAAAAACCGCTTAAAGGCACTATTAAGCCACAAACAATAGCATGAGCGATCTGTGCCTTAAGGACATGCTCCTGCTGCAGTTAACTAGCTCAATCTATTCCTTTATTTCAGCCCATTCCTTCATTTCCTGTAAGGGATACTTTAAATCTAATATCTATAGAAACAATACTAATGACTGGCTTGCTGTTAATAAATATGTGTGTAAATCTCTGTTTGGGACTCTCAGCTCTGAAGGCTGTCAGATCCCTGATTTCCCACTTCTGTGTGTGTGTCTTTAATTCCTCTAGTGCCACTGGGTTAGGGTCTCCCCAACCGAGCTGGTCTCAGCAGTACTATATATTTACAGAATGCTTTCATATTTGTTGATTGGTGAAACTTTCACAGTGATCCTTTGAGGTAGTTAGAAACATGTTATCACTCCTTCATAATATAGAAAGCGAGATTCAGAAATGTCAAGAAACCTGTCACCATTCATATATGCAGGAAGTGGTGGAGAAAAAGAAAATATATCCTGAATCCAGGTATAATATTTCTTTCATTTCATCATGCTGTTCCCCCTCCCTTCTTTTTTTCCAACCTTTTAAAATACATTTTCTTCCTTTTATTTTCCTTCTCTTCCCTTACTATCTTGTTTTTTTTCTAGCTAGAGAGAAAGATACTAGGAAAGATGAATGGATAAATGGACAGATTGATGATGGATCAATGGATGGATGGATGGATGGATGGATGGATGGATGGGTGGATGGATGGATATGTCGACAAGTGGGTTAATGGATGGATGGGTAAATGGGTGGCTAGGTATATGTGTGGGTGGATGTGTGGATGGATGAGTAGGTGAATGGGTGATGGGTGGATGAATAGGCAAATGGATTGGTGGGTATGTGAGTGAGTCAATAGATGGATGCCAGAATTACTAAATAGATATATGAACAGAGACACAGAGAAATAAGGGGGCTCAACAGATGAGCATCTAGTGTGTAAGTGATGCATCATGGAGAAAAAACAATGAATCTTATCTTTTTTAAACCTGAACTATAAAGTGTCATCAAGTCCTGTTCCATCACTAAAGTGTCTAGGAAGGTAACAACTAGAGCAAGCTTTTTGTGCATTCTCCACATCACCTTCATACTTCCAAAATCGTCCAGAAATTCTGGTCAGAGAAGAAAAGAGCATCTTGCAAACAATAACTACATTACATCATGGCTGTTGGCTTTGTTGGAAAACATAAAATAACAATACTTATTTTTTATTATTCCATGTCTACTGTTCTTTGTTATAGTCAAACTGTCACAGTTAATGAAGCATGACTCTGGCCCCCCACTTGACAAGAGGCTGGGATTACGTGCTAGCTGAGTTGTGAACTGTAGATAATTGTTTCTGGCAATGCCATGTTATTGACCATTTACTGCCAAGAGTGATTTGCCATTTGCTGGAGTTTCCAGGAACGATTTGTTTTCACTAACAAATTTTGTGAAACATTGTGATTCTTTGGTCTTGGCCTCTTCAGATAATATGTTTTATCTGTTGTTATTATGAGGATTATTTTGAAAAACTCATTGAGAACTTCACACACAATTTCAATAACCATCAAAGTTGGCAGAATGACTGTGCCTGCCAGCCTGATAATCCCACACCTATTTCCTGTGGCCTGCTGGGGAAGAAGATGGCTTTTATTCACTCAAATTATCAAAAATTACCTCTGTTAATCGCATTTTGAGTCATTAATAGACGCTGATTATCACTGCAGAGCAGTTACTTCTCTGCACCATTGCCAAATTGCTGCTTCTCCAATACTGAGGACAGAATATGACCTCCAGCTAGCATTGTAAGATTCATCTATGCCACTGGAAAGCTGAGACAGTTCCTTTATAAAGTGACTCTCTGAGTTTGTGGATAGCCTCAGTCATTCTTCAGTCAAATTTTACCAAATTTATACTACTGTAATACTATGAAGAGGGGGTCAGAATACTGAGCTCTAATTTTTATGCTCCTCCCTTGTGGATGTATCTAAACAATGAAGTAAAGCTAAATAGCTAAAAAAATTTATCTGTCGAAAGAGTGAAGAACCATCAGATTTCTTTTCACCCATGAACAAAACTTCAGACTAAAAGTAAATAGGGTAATTTTCAGCAAACTTTATTTCCTTTATCTCTTACACCCATAATGACTAGGAGAATTTGAAAATAAATAGAGGAAAATTCACAGTACACAGCGTCTAGAATTTCAGTCGTTTTTGTTAGATAATGCAAAAACATTTTTATAGAGGAAAAAATAGGCTTTATAAGCCTCAGCATCAGTCAGTGGCTATTAACTCTATCCCTGATATCTAGTCATATATTATTTCTTTTACTGATAAATGTGCAGAAAGTTTATTATTAATCAGTTAGTTGGTCAGTAAGTCAGTCATTTAGGCAGTCTGTGATCCTCACAATTGCAAAATAAGATGGATGGCTGGAGCTAAAATAACCTTATATTTCCCGTATCTCATAAATGTGTTTGGATTACCAAAGATCCTTTTAAAACACTGTATTCTCCGGGACTTCTACTTCTGGGAAAATAGACTGTCTATACTTTTCCCTGTTCCTCCCACTGAACACAACTGGACATTACATGTAAAATGAAGACTGTAAGACTGAAAAGCAAAAAGAAGGCTAAGGGCATCTGGACCCAAGAAAGAGTGTCTTGGTGAATTCCTTGACTGTTGTTTTTGCCTCATATGTCCCAGACCTGGAGGTGAAAAAGACCACAACCTGGAAATGCCAATGTGTCATAACAACAACAAAAAAAAAAGCCCCATCAAAAATCTTCTCCCTCAAGCCAAGGGACCAGAAAAGAAGTAACCAAGTAAGACAGAAAACTTTCCGACAATAACTTTTCTACTCCAGCCAAACACCACAGGAAATTGTGATCCCATCTCTACCCACACCAGCAAAAGGTGAAAGGAGAGCCTAAACTTCCATCCTCACTAAGGTATAATGAGATGTCCCACCATTTCCACAGCAGTGGTGTCAAAGAGGACCAAGTAGGAAGCAGAAACTTTATTTCTACTGACCAGTAATAAGCATGTTTCTTTTCCCCTCCTCCTGCAGTGTCATTAAGGACCATGTGGGGAGCCAGAACTCCTACCTCTACCCAGCAGTAACGAGAAGCTCCACTTTTGCTTTAATCTGAGGCCAAGTGGAGAACTTCCATGTGATAGTAATGAGGAGGCATGCTCCCTTCCATTGCTGGAGCAATGCCAGAGAAAGCATGCTGAAACTAAACGTTTAAATAAGATCCAGAGTTTTGGAGCAAAATACAAAAATATTCAGTTTCCAATTAAAAAAAAAAATTACACCAAAAAAAAAAAGAAAAGACAAAAAGGAAACAGATCTTAAACTGAATGAAAAAAGAAGGTCATCACTAAATGCCAACACCAAGATGACAGAGAAGGTAGAATTATTTGACAAAGGATTTAAAGCAGAATGATAAAAACATATTAGTAAGTATGAACAAATTTGAAATGAATGAAAAAAATAGAGAGCCTCATCAAAGAAATAAAAGATGTAAAGAAGAACCAAATGGAAATTTTAGAACTGAAAAATCCAATAGCTAAAATACAAAGCTGGACAGGCAAGGTGGCTCACACCTATAATTTCAGCACTTTGGGAGGCTGAGAAGGGCAGATTACCTGAGGTCAGGAGTTCAAGACCAGCCTGGCCAACATGGTGAAACCCCATCTCTACTAAAAATACAAAAATTAGCCAGGCATGGTGGTGCATGCCTTTAATTCCAGCTGTTTGGGAGGCTGAGGCAGAATTGCTTGAACCTGGGAGGCAGAGGTTACAGTAAGCCAAGATCACACCACTGCACTCCAGCCTGGGCAACAGATTGAGATTCTGTCAAAAAAAAAAAAAAAAAAAAAACAAAGCTCAGCAGATGCACTCAACAACAGAATGGAGAGAACAGAGGATCTGTAAACTAAATCTGTAAACTAAAAGATAAAACATCTTTTATCTGTAAACTAAAAGATAAAACAATAGAAATTGTGCAATTTGAACAAGAGAAAAAAATACTATTTTTTTTTAAAGTAACAGAGCCAAGAGACTAGTAGGACTATAAGATCCAACATTTGTGTTATTGGAATCCTGAAAGGAGAGAAGAAAGAGTACAACAGGGCTGAAAAGCATTTGAAGAAATAATAGCTAAAAGCATGGCAAATTTAGTAAGGAACATAAACCTATCCACTCAAGAAGCAAGATAAAGTCAAAGAAGTTAAAGCCAAGACACAACATTATCAAATTTCTGAACACTAAGCACAGAAAAAAAAAAAGCCTTGAAAGCAGCAAGAAAAACATGACACCTTCCCTATAAGAGAAAACCAATTAGAATGACAAGTAATTTTTCATTAGAAACCAGAGTGGTGAAAGAAAAGTATCACCCAGAATTCTAAACCTAAGGAGACTGTCCTTCAGGAATGAAGGGGAAATCGAGACATTCTCTGGTGAAAGAAAACTAAGAATTTGTCATGAGCAAATATGCACTGAAAGAATGCCTTAAAGAAATTCTCTAAACAGAAAGGAGGTAATAAAAGAAATTTGGGATTCAGGGGAAAAAAGGAACACAGTAAGCAAAAATGTGGGTTAAAATAGTAGGTTTTTCTTCTTTTCTTGAGTTTAGTTCTAAAGTATTTTTGACAATTGGAGCAAAAATTGCAACACTATCTGATGTGGTTCTAAATATACAAAAAATAAATATGTTAGACAACTATACATGGGAAAGGGTAAAAGGATATAAGAGAGGTATGGTTTCCATACTTCATTCAAACTGATAAAATGATAATATCAGTGAACTGTGATAAGTTGTGTATACATAATGTAATAAATAGGGAAAACACTAAAAAAAAGCTTTACAATAAGATACACTCAAAGACACTATAGACAAATCAAAACAGAATTCTAAAAATGTCCAAATAATCCACCATAGACAAGAAAAAGAAAACAGAGAAATGGAAAACAGAGAGGACAAACAGAAAACAAAAACTAAAATGGCAGACTTAGCCCTAGCATAACAATCATTACATCATACATAAATTATTAAAATACACCAATTAAAAAACAGGGTGGATTTTTTTAAAATCACCTAACTGTATGCTGTCTATAAGAAACATTTTTGAATATAACAATATAGTCAAGTTGAAAGTAAAATGATGGGGAAATCAAAGAAAAACAAGAGCAGCTATATTAACATCAGGGTAGACTTTGGAGGGTAGTCTAACATAGGGTAGACTTTGGAGCAAAGAAAATTACCAAAAGCAAAGAAGGATATAACATATTAATAAAATAATCGATCGATCAAGAAGAGCAAACTGACAGAACTTACAGGAGAAATAGGCAAATGCACAATTACAGGTGTAAGCTTCAGTACCTAAACAACTGATAGAACAACGGGACAGAAAATCAACAAAGATCTTCAACAACACTGAATTACTACAACAACTACAGAATTTTATCAGCACTTACAGAACACCTCACCCAACATCAGAATGTGCATTCTTTTCAAGTGCTCATGGAACATATTCCAAAGTAGACCATACCCTCAGCCATAAAATAAACCCCACAAATTTAAAAGAATTGAAATCATACAGAGTGCATTCTCTGATAACAGTGGCATCAAACTATAAATCAATAACAGAAAAATACTGAAAAAGTTTACCAAACATTTGTAAACCAAACAACACATGCCTAAATAATTCATGGGTCAAATAGGAAATCTCAAAGAAAATTTTTAATGAAAATACAACATATAAAAACTTTTGAGTGACAGCCAAACCACACTGAGAGGGTAATTTATAGCACTAAATGCATATATTAGAAAAAAGAGAATTTCTAAAAAAAAAAAAAAAAAAAGGTAAGCCCCATCTCAAGATCTTAAAAAACAAAGATGAAATAAACTCAAAGCAAGCAGAAGGAAGGAAAAACCAAAATAAGGGCAGAAATCAATGAAACTGAAGATAGAGAAATAATAAAGAAAATTAAATGAAACAAAGGGATGGTTTTTGACAAAGGTCAATTAAATTGACAAACTTCTAGGAAGTCTGCAGAAAAAAAAGAAAGAAGACAAAAACTATAAATATCAGGAATGAACTTGAGGATATCAACTACAGGACTTACAGAATCATAAGGATAATATGGAATACTACGAAAAGTTCTACACTCATAAATTTGAGAACTTTGACTGAATACACCACTTCCTTAAAGAACACAAGCACCACAACCTACTCAATATGAAATACAATTATGCATTGCTTAAAAACTGGACAGAAAATCACAAGGATCTTCAACAACATTGAATTACTACAACGTTCTTGTAATGCATCCTTAGGTGATGATAAATATGTTACAGGATACAAGATATATATACCAACATCAATATTTCTATATATTTCTATATGGACACAAAAACTTAAAATACCAGTTATAATTCCTAGAAAAATAGTTAGATATAAGTCTAACAAAATGTATACAGAAATTCTATGCTGAAAAATCTACACAATTTTAATTAAAGAAATGAAAGATTTAAACAAGTAGAGAAATATATCATGTTCATGGATTGGAAGACTCAACATAGTAAAGATGTTAATTCTCTTCAAATAGATTATACAACATTCTTGAAATGAAAAAAAAAAAAAAACTATTATAAGCCAGGCATGGTGGCTTACACCTGTAATCCCAACACTTTGGGAGGCTGAGGTGGGCAGATCAGGAGTTCAAAACCAGCCTGGCCAACATGGTGAAACCCCGTCTCTACTAAAAATACAACAATTAGCCAGGTATGGTGGTGTATGCCTGTAATCCCAGCTACTGGGGAGGCTGAGGCGGGAGAATCACTTGAACCCAGGAGGCAGAGGTTGCAGTGAGCCGAGATTGCGCCATTGCACTCTAGCCTGGGCAACAGAGTGAGACTCTGTTTCCAAAAAAAGAAAAGAAAAAAACTATTATAATGCAGAATAGACTAGTAGTTGCTAGGGGCTAAAAAGTAGATAATGGTAGGAGAGAAGTGGGTATGTTTATATAAGGGCAACAAGAGAGATCCCTGTGGAAATGGGAATATTTTGTTTTTCAATTTAATTAATCAAACAAATTTCTAAGTTGGAATGGTTTATTCCAATGTCAATATCAAAGAGTGGAAGAAACTGTGAACTAGAAAACATGCGGTTTGATCAAATGTAATACCTTTGTTACAGAGTTATGACAGGAGTCTACAGAGTCTACGAAGCCCACCTCACACTTCCCACCAAAGTATTAGGTTGAACTATATGAAATTACCAATATTGAACCATTGTTACCTATTAAAAAGGTAAGTTCAACTGAGTATATAATCTGCCATTGAGGAAAGGACTTCGAAAACTGTTATATTTTCCTAATAAGCATTTATTTAGCATCTACTACATACTTAATTAAATATTTAATGTGTAATTCTAAGGAATGTCATTTAATTCTCCTTTGATATACAGTTATTAGCATCGTTCCTAGGACTTGGACTCCCTCAGGAACTTCCTAAAATCTTATTTCTTCTATCTCAGACGGAGGCCATCCCATATTTCTTGTGCTCTATGAAATTTACAGATTGGATGTCACTAGATGGGTTCTCAAAGCACCATGGAAAAAAGCTAGAGGACCAGCACTTGATGGAGGCTAATCCAGACGCTTGGCCTCTGGTTTAATCCCAAAGATTCCTCTCACAGAACCACTGTCTGTTAGGAGATAAAAATTTCTAAATAGGTGTAGGCTGCCCTCAGGGCTTCCAAAAGGCTTCCAGGCTGGAAATTATTTCTAGTCCTACTATTGATTTCAGAACAGAATTGAATTTAAGTGGCCAGGGATGGGTGGATGTGAGGATGGAGACTCCAGTACCAAGCTGTATTCCCAGAGATCTTTCTCACTGAGGGTCATCTAGGATATTTAAATAGCCCAGGGCCTCTTTATCTAGCCAGGTCCCAATGCCACCACCCTGCTCCCTGGTCACACTGGGAGCACACTTCTACCAACCCTGCTTTAGGTTTTGTCTTTTCAGGGCCCTACTTAGCAATTGCCTTCTTTTGGGCCATAATAAATACCAGATTAGAGCAGACAACCTGGGTATTTGTCCTAACTTTGTCTGTGAGCAATAGTGTGACCTTAAGCACCAACTTAATTTCCCCTAGCTTTGCTTGCCTGACTTATAAAATAATCAAAATACTTATATATCAATTTAAAGAAATAACGCAATCTTTTCCAAACCATAGTATGTGTATTACTCATAATATATGAGATGATTTATATGGTTTATGATCAATATCTTTGTCTTGACTACTTTTATCTTCTTTTTAAGAGAAGGCAAATGGTTTTTTATTTATATAATGTTGCCTTTCTAAGATCTAAATCGATTTAAATAAAAATATTAATATAAATTACAAGGAGTACATGGATATGGCAAAACAACTTGTAAAAGAAGTTGATGTATTAGAAACACTGAATTAACATACGTTGTACTTGTCGATATAAGAAAACTTATCAGCTATTCATGGGGGGGCATCTGGCCATTCCAGCACTACAATAGAAAAGGTGGTACATACCTGAATTATCCATATGTCCACTTATATTTTTAAAATTTACCAGTTAAATGCTTCACTTCCCTTTTCCCTTTTCCAGTATATATAGTCCCAGAGCATGCAAAGTACTGCTACTGCAAACTTTCTTAGACTTCACATATCACATCACATCACTGTCTTCCTGTGGCATTTAGTCCCCAACATTTTCCAGTATAAACTCTTTCCCTTTATCATCACCTGAGCTATAGTCACCTCATTTCACCTTCCTCTAACCACTCAGGATTCATGTCAGCCTAGTTAGCACTCCACTCACCCAACCTTGTCTGTTCTGCCACTGCTACCTTGCACACAACCAATTGCTTCTTTAAGATCTATTTCAAAGCCCACTTATGTCCTGAAATCTAGCTACCTACATGGCTTCCAGATGTATTTATCTACCTTCTAAGTCTTTGGCATTGAATACAGTGTGTTTTGTCTAGGCTTGCATAGAAGAAAAGAAAATTAGAAATTACAGTGATGGATAATGAGTGCTATGATAAAGATGTTATGCATTGCTGTGGAAGAAGTAGAACAGAAAGGTCTTAAGAGTACAGACTCTGAAGTCATACTGTCTGGGTTTGATTCTGGCATGCCACTTGCCACTTGAAGAAGTTATTCAGCCTCTCTGAGTCTCCTGGTCTCATTTGAAACTGTAGCTACTAATAGTTGCTACTTCATAAGGTTATTGTGAAGATTAAATAAGCTAGTATAGGGAAGTGCTTAGGCCAATGCCTGAAATATTGGTTATTGTTATATGCAGAGGGTACGAATGGCAACATATAAGAGGTGTCCCCAAACAGAGAGTCCTAACCAAGAGGCATTCTGGAGAAAATGGAGTTTGAGTTTATTATTGCAGGACAGGTAGGAATTAGTCAAGTGTGTGCTTGTGTAGGCCTGTGGTATTACAGTGAGGGTGGATAAGGCAGTGAGTACAGCAGTCACACAACCATACCATCATAAAAGTGGGGATGGAAACAAGGAGTAAAAGAGCATGGCATATTATAGAAGTGCATGGGACATTTCTAGTGCAAGGGTCCAGGGGTAGGCAGTAATGAAACACAGGGCCACATATTTGAGGCAAGTCATAGGAAGGCTTTGCACACCACACTAAAAAAAATGTATTTGAGTGCCTGCTATGTGCCAGATCTTGTTTTATTTTGGAGACTGGGTACCACAGTGAAAAATGCATAGCCTCTATATTTGGCATGGCCTAACTGAAAAGATAAATACATAATTAAATGATAACATGATAAATGCTTAATTGAAGATGTAACAAGCACTATGAAGGCACAATGCCTAAGTTTGTTTTTTCCAGAGACATGAACAACATCTTAACACATAGGTAAATGTTCACCAAACAACAGGCAAGCAATCAGAAAGGTTATGTCATTTACCAAACAACAGTTAATTATATAGCACTATGTGCCAGACCCTTTAAAAATATGATATCAGGGCAGATTAGAAACAGCTGTGGTCCATGGCTGTCATGGAGAGAAATGAAAACAACAAGTGAATTCAGCACCTTCAACTGAAATATCCAGGTTCTCTAACTGGAACTGACTAGGCAATCAGCTCAACCCACAGAAAATGAAGAAAAGTAGGGTGAGGCAACAGCATCCAGGAGCTGCCTGGAGCCAAAGGAACCCTTACCCCCAGCCAAGGGAAGCAGAGAGTGATTGTGCAACCCCACCCAGGAAATCACACTTCTCCCATGGATCTTTGCAACCCGCAGATCTGGAGATCCCCTCATGAGCTCACACCACCAGGGCCTTGGGTTTGATACACAGCGCTGTGCAGAGTCTCAGCAGAGCAGTCACTCAAGCACACACAGAGACCCAGGAGTTTTACAGTCTCCGGCTTCTGGAATCCCAGCAAGGCAGGAGTTCCATCCGTACATTCACATATGAAGGGAGCTGAATCCAGGGAGTCAAGCAGAATTTTTCTGTTGGCCCCACTTCCACAGCACCTCACAAGTAAAATCCCACTGGCTTGGAATTCCAGCTAGCCACTGCAGCAGGCTGAAAACTGCCTAAGATGGATGAGTTCCCAGTGGGAGGGGTGGCTGCCATTTCTGTGGTTAGGTCAACTCAGCCATTCTAGCCTGCCACCTCCAGGCAGTCCAGGTGATCTGGATGAGGAGGAGTCCCCCATAACACAATACAGCTACTGTGCCAGATCATAGACAGACTGCCTCTTTAAGTGGGACCCCAATCCATCCCTCCTTCCTGGGTGGGGCCTCCCTGCAGGAATTTCATCAACTCCAGCTAGAGTTATATGGACAGCATTCTCATCTCTTCCTGGGACAGAGCTCCTGAGGGGAGGGGTGGCCAACATCTCTGCAGTTCAGTCAGCTCAGCCTTTCCAGCCTGCTGGTTCTAGAGAGTCCAGGTGGTCTGGATGAAGAAGGGTTCCCCTCATTGCAGCACACCTGCTCTCCCCAAAGCAACCAGGCTGATTCTTTAAGCAGGTTCCTGATCCCATTCCTCCTGACTGAGTGAAACCTCCCAACAGGGGTCTCCAGACACCTCCTACAGGAGCATCCAGGCCAGCAACAAGTCAGTAACCCCCGGGACAGAGCTTTCAGAAGAAGGAGCAGGCTGCCATCTTTGCTGTTTCACAGCCTTCACTGGTAATACATCCAGGTAAAGGAAAAACCAAGGCAGCTAGGGTCTGGAGCTATCTCCCAGCAAACCACAGGAGCCCTACAGAAGAGTGACCAGACTGTTATTAAAAAAAACAAACAAACAAACAAACAAAAAACCAGAAAGCAATAACAATGTCATCAACAAAAAGAGACCCCACAAAAAAACCCATTCAAAGGTCAGAAACCTCAAAAGTTGAAGGCACATAAGCCCACAAAGATGAGAAAGAATCCATACAAAAATGATAAAAACTTAAAAAGCAAGAGTGCCTCTTCTCCTTCAAATGACCTCAACACCTCTCCAGCAATGGCACAAAACTGAGCTGAGGCTGAGATGGCTGAATTGACAGAAGTAGGCTTCGGAAAGTGGGTAATAATGAGCTACACTGAACTAAAGGAGCATGTTGTAACCCAATGCAAAGAAGCTAAGAATGAAGATAAAACAATACAGGAAGCGATAACGAAAAAGGCAGTTCAGAGAGGAGCAAAGCTGACCTGATGGAGCTGAAAAACACAACACAAGAAATTCACAATGTAATCACAAGTATTAATAGCAGAATAGACCAAGCAGAGGAAAGAATCTCAGAGGTTGAAAACTGTCTTTCTGAAATAAGATAGGCAGAAAAGAATAGAGAAAAAAGAATGAAAGGAATAAACAAAACCTCCAAGAAATATGGCACTACATAAAAAGACCAAACCTATGATTGATTGGGGTACTTGAAAGAGATGAGGAGAATGGAACCAAATTAGAAAACATACTTCAGGATATCATCCAAAAGAACTTCCCCAACCTAGAAAGGCAGGCCAAAATTCAAATTCAGGAAGTCCAGAGAACCCCAGTAAGATACTCCATGAGAAGATCAACCTCAACACAGATAAGCATGAGATTCCCCAAGATCAAAATGAAAGAAAAAATATTAAAGCTGCCAGAGAGAAAGGTCAGGTGACATACAAAGGAAAGCCCATCAGACTAACAGTGGACCTCTCAGCAGAGACCCTACAAACTGGAAGATTTGGGGAACCAATATTCAAGATTCTTAAAGAAAAGAATTTCCGGCCAGGCACGGTGGCTCACACCTGTAATCCCAGCACTTTGGGAGGCCGAGGCGGGCGGATCACGAGGTCAGGAGATCGAGACCATCCAGGCTAACACGGTGAAACCCCATCTCTATTAAAAATACAAAAAATTAGCCAGGCGAGGTGGCGGGCGCCTGTAGTCCCAGCTATGCGGGAGGCTGAGGCAGGAGAACGGTGTCAACCCCGGGGGGTGGAGCCTGCAGTGAGCCGAGATCACGCCACTGCACTCCAGCCTGGGTGAAAGAGCGAGACTCCTTCTCAAAAAAAAAAAAAAAAATCTTAAAAAAAAATAAATAAATAAATAAAAAAGAAAAGAATTTCCAACCCAGAATTTCATATTCAGCAAACTAAGCTTCATAAGCAAAGGCGAAATAAGATCTTTTTCAGACAAGCAAATTCTGAGGGAATTAATTACCAACAGACCTGCATTGCAAGAGCTCCTGAAGGAAGCACTAAATATGGAAAAGAAAAACCATTACCAGTCACTACAAAAATGCACTGAATTACCCACATCAGTGACACTATGAAAGCAATCACATAAACAAGTCTGTAAAATAACCAGTTAGCATCATGATGACAGATTCAAATTTACACATAACAACATTAACTTTATATGTAAATGGGCTAAATGCCCCAATTAAAAGACACAGAATGGCAAGCTGGATAAAGAGTCAAGACCCATCAGTATGCTATCTTCAAGAGACCCATCTCACATACAAAGACAGACATAGGCTCAAAATAAAGGGACAGAGGAAAATTTACCAAGTAAATGGAAAAAAAAAAAAAAGCAGGGGTCACAATCCTAGTTTTTAACAAAGCAGACTTTAAACTAACAAAGGTCAAAAAAGACAAAAAGGGGCATTATATAATGGTAAAGAGTTCAATTCAACAAGAATACCTAATTATCCTAAATATATGAGCACTCAATACAGGAGTACCCAGATTCATAAAGCAAGTTTTTAGAGAACTTCAAAGAGACTTAGACTTCCACACAATAATAGTGTGAGACCTCAACACCTCACTGACAATATTAGACAGATCACTGAAACAGAAAATTTATATACGTATTTGAGACCTTAGCTCTGGATCAAACAGACCTGATAGATATCTACAGAACTCTCCATCCAAAAACAAGAGAATATATATTCTTCTCATAACCACATAACACACACAGAAAAACTGATCACATAATTGAAAGTAAAACACTCCTCAACAAATGCAAAAGAACTGAAATCATAACAGTCTCTCAGACCACAGTGCAATCAAATTAGAACTCAAGACTAAGAAATTTACTCAAAAACATGCAACTACATGGAAACTGAACAACCCGTTCCTAAATGACTCCTGAGTAAATGATGAGATTAAGGCGGAAATTAAGAAGTGCTTTGAAACTAATGAGAACAGAGAGAGAGTATACCAGAATCTCTGGGATGCAGCTAAAGCAGTGTGAAGAGGGAAATTTATAGCACTAAATGCCCACATTGAAAAGCTAGAAAGATCTCAAATTAAGAACCTAACAACACAACTAAAAGAGCTAGAGAACCAATAGCAAGCAAACTCCATAGCCTAGCATAAGACAAAAGATAACCAAGGTCAGAGCGGAACTGAAGGAAATAGAGACACAAAAAACCCTTCAAAAAAATCAGTGAATCTGAGAGGTGTTTTTTGAAAAAATTAATAGACAGACTGCTAGCTAGAGTAATAAGACAACCGAGAAGAATCAAATAGCAAAAGTCAGAATTGATAAGGGGGATATTACCACTGACCCCACAGAAATACAAAAAACCATCAGAGTACTATAAACACCTCTATGCACATAAACTAGACAATCTACAAGAAATGAATAAATTCTGGATGCATACACCCTCCCAAGACTGAACCAGGAAGAAATTGAATCCCTGAGTAGACCAATAACAAGTTCTGAAATTGAGGCAGTAATAAATAGCCTACCAACCAAAAAAAGTCCAGGACCAGAGGGATTTACAGCTGAATTCTACCATAGGTACAAAGAAGAGCTGGTACCACTCTTACTGAAACTATCCAAAACATGAGGAGAAGGGACTCCTCCTTAACTCATTTTATGAGGCCAGCATCATCCTGACACCAAAACCTAGCAGAGATACAACAAAATTAGAAAATTCAGGCCAATATTCCTGATGAACATCGATGCAAAAATCCTCAATAAAATACAGCAAACTGAATCCAGCAGCACATCAAAAAGCTTATCCACCATGATCAAGTCAGCTTCATCCCTTGTATGCAAAGTTGATTCAACATACACAAATCAATAAATGTAATTCATCACATAAACAGAACTAAAGACAAAAACCATGTGACTATCTCAATAGATGCAGAAAGGGCCTTCAATAAAATTCAACATCTCTTCATGTTAAAAACTCAATAAACTACGTATTGATGAGACATACCTCAAAATAATGAGACCCATTTATGACATACCCACAGCCAATATCATACTGAATGGGCTAGCTGGAAGCATTTCCCTTGAAAACCAGCACAAGACAAGGATGCCCTCTCTGACCACTTCTATTCAACATAGGATTGGAAGTTCTGCCCAGAGCAATCAGGCAAAAGAAAGAAATAAAGATATTCAAATAGGAAGAAAGGAAGTCAAACTGTTTCTATTTGCAGATGACATGATCCTGTATATCTAAAAAACCCCATTATCTCAGCCCAAAATCTCCTTAAGCTGATAAGCAACTTCAACAAAGTCTCAGGATGCAAAATCAACGTGCAAAAATTGCTAGCATTCCTATAATCCAAAACAGGAAAGCAGAGAGCCAAATCATGAATGAACTCCCATTAATAATTGCTACATAAATTATAAAATACCTAGGAATACAGCTAACAAAAAAAGGTGAAGAACCTCTTCAAGGAGAACTACAAGCCACTGCTCAAGGAAATCAGAGAGGACAAAACAAATGGAAAAACATTCAATGCTCATGGATAGGAAGAATCAATATCATGAAAATGGCCATACTGCCCAAAGTAATTTATAGATTCAATGTTATTCCCATTAAACTACCATTAACAGTCTTCAAAGAATTAGAAAAAAACTATTTTATAATTCATATGGAACCAAAAAAGAGTCCAAATACCCAAGACAATTCTAGGCAAAAAGAACAAAGTTGGAGACATCACACTACCTGACTTCGAACTATACTACAAGGATACAGCAGCCAAAACAGCATGTTACTGTTACAGAAACAGACACATAGACTGGTGGAACAGAATAGAGAACTCAGAAACAAGACCGCACACCTACAACTATCTGATCTTCAGCAAACCTGATAAAAATAAGCAATGGGGAAAGGATTCCCTATTTAATAAATGCTGCTGGGAAAACTGGCTAGCCTTATGCAGACAATTGAAGATGGACCCCTTCTTTACACCTTATACAAAAGTTAACTCAAGATGGATTAAAGACTTAAATGTAAAACCCAAAACTATAAAAACCCTAGAAGAAAATCTAGGCAAAACCATTCAGGACATAGGGACAGGAAAAGATTCCGTGATGAAAACACCAAAAACCAATTGCAACAAGAGCAAAAATTGACAAATGGGATCTGATTAAACTAAAGAGCTACTGCACGGCAAAAGAAACTCATGAGAGTGAATACACAACCTACTGAATGGGAGAAATTTTTGCAATCTATCCATCTGACAAAGGTCTAATATCCAGAGTCTACAAGAAACTTAAACAAATTTACCAGAAAAAGCAAACAACCCCACCAGAAAAGTGGGCATGAACAGACACTTCTCCAGAAAAGACATTTATGGGGCCAACAAACAAATGAAAAAAGCTCAACATTGCTGATCATTAGAGAAACGCAAATCAAAACCAAAATGAGACCATCCCACACCAGTCAGAATGGTAATTATTAAAAAGTCCAGAAACACAAGGTGCTGGTGAGGTTGCGGAGAAAAAGGAACACTTTTACTTCCTGGGTATATACCCAAAGGAATACAAATCATTCTATTGTAAAGATTCATGCACATGTATATTCACTGCAGCACTATTCACAATAGCAAAGACATGGAATCAACCCAAATGCCCATCAATGGTAGATTGTAAAAAGAAAATGTGGTACACATACACCATGGAATACTACGCAGCTATAAAAAGGAATGATATCATGTCCTTTGCAGGAACATGGACGGTGCTGGAAGCCATTCTCTTCAGCAAACTCACAGGAACAGAAAACCAAGCACCACATGTTCTCACTTATAAGTGGGAGCCGAACAATGAGAACACATGGACATATGCAGGGGAAAAACACACACTGGAGCCTGTTGGGAGTGAGGGTGGAGGGAGGGAGGGCATGAGCAAGAATATCTAAAGGATACTGGGTTTAATGCCTGGGTGATGGGTTGATCTGTGTAGCAAACCACATGGCACACGTTTACCTATGTAACAAACCTGCACATCCTGCACATGTACCACTGAACTTAAAATAAAAGTTGAAGGAAAAAATATATATACATACCAATAAACTTCTGCTTGCTTATCTCCTGGCAAAATATACATATATATATATATATAATTAAACCTTATAATAACTCCTTGAGGCAATTTTTATTATTCTCTTTTTAGAGATGAGGATCCCTAAGATCACACAGTAAATCCGTTTTCTTGACTCTAACTACATACAACTATATATAGTTTTCTTGAGAATACAGGACTCTCCATAGAGTAAATATTATATAAATACTGTATTTGTCAACTAGATTAAGGGAGGTTCAATTCTTGTCTGTATGTGAAGTTTCAAGTTTATAATAATTTCCCTAAAAAATAATTTTTATTTTAAAATTTCAATGAAGAAATTCCCTGGAAAGAATACCATGGAAGGATTTGGAAGTTGCTACGATAGACAGCTGTGAAACACAACCACGTCAATACCCATACATTTAAAACTTCAGAGAATCTCTAATTATCAATTTCATAGCTGGTAATACTGTTTCTTTCCAACGCCAGTAGTCACACCGTGATCACACTGCTCTTGCCCCGACAGTGAAGACAGTAAGCTGTATTGAATCAGAGGGTTAACTGAGGACCACACCGATCATAACCGTCTCCCACATTCCATTGCTGGCAGGTGAGGGATAAAGTTGAAGATCATGGTAGAAAGATACAGACAAAGAGGAACATCTTTTCTTCCTCTCATTTTCCTCCAAAGGTGTGGAGTCTCTCTGCACATCTTGTCAGACAGAAGAAAGCAGTGCTGTAAACATCAGAAGGGAGAAACCCCTTGTTCACAATAATGATGAAAAAAAATTTATTGATGGACAGACTGACTTCAATTACTCACAGTGTCCACTTACAAACTGCTTTCCTGTATGTTGTCTTCTGCAGCCCTCATAAAACCCCTGGGATAGTTCACATTATCCTCCTCTTACAGAGAAGGAAAAGGAAGCTTAAACAAGTTCAATAGCAGAGCTAATTATAACTAGGGGATGGACTTGCACCTGGAGAGTCATTCCCAGTCCAACACATTTTACACTCCATCCCATATCTCTAGTTGATAGGTCTCTGAAATTAGTCATGGCCATAGGAAGATATTAGACTCATCATTAAATGAGCCTCTTGAAAAGAGGCATTGAGGTTGATCTAATGCACTGACTGATGGATGAGATGGCCAGGGTCATCTGGCTCCTCTTGATCCTCATCCTGTGTCTTTGCCCCCTTGCTCACTATTCTCAGCCACATCCGCCTTCTTGTTGTTCCTCGAGCAGCCCAAGTCCAAGCATGCTCCCCATTTGCCGCTGCCCCCTCTGGAATTCTCTTCATGGCCACTTCCTCACAAGGAACTTGAAATAACATCACTCTCTCCTGTTCTCCTTATCACTTTCTCTGCTGTATTTTTCTCCGTATCTCTTAGCACCATCTGGCATAGTAGATGTTTTACTGGTGTATTTGTTTGCTATGTGTTTCTTCCCACTGGAGTGTAAACTCCATCATAGCAAGGATTTTTTTAAAAATGTGTTTGCTGTATTTCCAGTACTCAGTGACTGGCACATTATAGACACTGAAAAATAAATGGCAAGAGAGAGTGAAGGAGGGAGGGAGGGAAGGAAGGGAGGGAGGCAGGGAGGAAAGAAGGAAGGAAGAAGGAAGGAAGGAAGGAAGGAAGGAAGGAAGGAAGGAAGGAAGGAAGGAAGGAAGGAAGGGGAGGGAGGGAAAAGACTTGAGTTCTGACTCCACTACCTTCTTCCTGGCTGGGTAACTTTGAGTCACTTTATTCCTTGATCAGTTTCTACCTCCCGACAATGTAGGGTTTAGATTTAAACACTTCTACGAGCCCAACACTAGTGTTCTATCATTCTGTGCTTTGTGATTCTATGTTTCCCTTGGCTACTGACACAAAGAAGGGGGTAAACAGTTGGTCACAAGGGAAAAGGGCTGTACATAGTTGTGGGCTCTTCCTCCTGCTCCTATCACCACATCAACTACTGTGTGAAGCACAACTAGCCTGACCCTCTAGTGAGTAGAAAACTTATCTATTTGGTTTTATTTGAGAAACATCAGGAAAGCTACCACTTGAACAAGAATATCTTTCCCTAGAGGTTTTTGTTAATACTCAAAATTCTACAGTAGACAGAATTCTTGTGGGCACTATTCCTTATCAAACTAAAAATGTCCTTTGAAACCTCTCATTGGTCACCAATAAAGAAGAGGACTTTGGAGTCCAGGAGACCTGGATGGGAAGCTTGATGGCTCCAAGAACTTGAAGCAATTGACTTACTTCTCTTAATCTTCTATTTGCAATCTGTAAAATGGGGGAAATTTATGGTACTTGCTTTACAGAGCTTTTGTATGTATTAAATGCAATGAGCCCTTTAAAGCAACTCGGTAAGTGACCAGTAAATTGTAGCTATTGTCATCCTTTTGGACAGTGTAGGAATGATTTTATCTGATACAAATGATCAGCCTCTAGAATGGGTGCTGGACTTGTTAATAGGCACATTCTGGGTAAGGGAAGAAAACACAGGGTTAGAACACAAGAGTAAATATCTAGTTAGAAAGCCAGAAAGTTGTGTGAGGAGGCTGGGGGTACTGGGCAGTCTGGAGTCACAGGGTTCCATCAGGAAGAAAGGCATCAAAGACCCAGACTTGGTCTGCAGTCATTTCAGCCACAATCCTCTTTCCCAATGATGTTTTAAAGCTTTGAAATGCACTTACTGTCTTTTTGGTTAGCCAAGGCCACAGATCATTGTAACTCAGAAGATACCATACATCACCTCACGTTAAATCAGTGCATTCCTAGCAGACACCCAGTTCTCTCTGCAGAAGGAACGGCCATTATGTAGTGGCTCTCAGTTCTTGGCTCAGCCAGGAAAATTATTAGCAGAGGTCAAAGTTGTTTGAGAAAAGCAAGAAAAGTACTGAAATCTAAGGCGATGCCCAGTCATTAATCAAGACTAAATGAAAACATTGTTTCTGTGCCTAACACACTGACATCTTGTGTATAAACTAGAGATTTCTTTTCTTGTGTACAAAATTTTCATTTCAGTGATTACATCATGTTTCAAAACTGTTGGAGTGCCAAGGAAAAGGAGTGGGAAGTAATCCAGAAAAATAGCTTTGTATCAAAAATGAAAAGGAATAAGTGCAAGTGAAATTGAGGATCATTATGAGTGTCTGCCTCCTAATTAAGCCAGCTCCTGTTTTACCAAATACCATTAAGTGTTTTTTTCATATTCTCACCATCTTTGGCATCAAGTATCTGAAATGTGCAATACTCTATATTAGGCAACAATCACCATACTCAGTAAGAAAAATTAAAACTAAATTTTTAGGGCAATAGAAATAGGAAATGGCATTCTCTTAAATGTATTTTTTACCACTTGATAAACCACACATTTATGATGTGGCCTCTTCCTAAATAATTCAAATCTGGGTTAGTGCAATTCCTGATTCAATATTTGACTTTGATAAGTTTTGGCAAATTTGAGGACATTTTTCTTGACTCTGAAATAATTGTTTGCTCCAAATAACTAAGTAATATGCGAATATCAGTCATTTGGCATTTCTTAAAGACTGCTCACAATGCTAATGTCAGACTTAGTAACTCTTCCCTCGCAGGTCACACTGCACCTTATATATGTGGTAGCACAATTCACATTGAAGTGCTGTTTTCTGTCTCTCCAGTTAGGCTGCCAGCCCTTGAGGGTGAAAACATCCTAATTCCATCACTATCACGGTGGCGTGGCACATACTAAGCATTCCTTTTAATATATTTAAAAATAACAAGTAAATGATGAATTGGTCACCACTGGGAATGTGAGATTATGTTAGATTCAACTGAACTTACAAGTTAGTTGGATAAATAAGATATGCAAAGGTAAATAACCATTCAAGAGTCGAAATACCATCAGAGGCTAAACTTTTATAGGGAAGAGTACCTGGACCATCATTTTTATGGAACGAGGATAAACAGTACATCATGCTGAGTAGGAGTTTAGGCTCTGAAATCAGATGGAACTGGGATTGTCACTTGACTTTACCATTTGCCAGCTGTGTAAACTTGGGTAAGTTGCTGTCAAAGAACAATGAGACCATTATATGATACCTGAAATAAAAAGACAAAGCTGAATGTGTTGCTACTACAGAAAAAAAAACAAGTGGGTGCTTTAGATCAGTCACAGGCTCTGTTGGTCTTCAGTGGGTTTTAAGGGAAGCATGCAGTTCAAGGAGACTTGGAGAGGTGAAGATACGTTAATATTATTTTTAGAAGTTTGATTACTGGGGATAGGGACTGTGGTGGATTGGTTGAAACTCTGGGATATGTTTATTGGAGTGAATCCTGATTGGCTAACTTTCAGAAGCAAAGAGCTGGCCCTGATTAGTTGGTTTATAAAAGTGTGTTCACTGCAGCAGATATTGAGCAAGTAACTGGGTTTAAAACCAGTTCTGTTGACTACTTGTTGCCAGGGCTACAGAACAATTAGTTTTCTCTTACATTTGCAAAAAATTATTTAACCTTTCAAAATTTTGTTTTTTCAGACTATAAACCCCACAGGATTTTTATGAGGATTTTAAGAGATAATGCTCCCAAAGAACTTACACCAACTTGCCACAAAATAAGTATTTAATAAAAGTTACGTTTATACATTTAACATGCACACAAAACATTTTGTCTATAAGGGTAAATAGAGTTCCTACGAAATGTGACCTGAATACTTTTGCCAAACATCATAACACATTGCCATCCACTTCCTCTCTTCTTCAAGACCGAGTGTAAATAGACATATTAACTAGGAGTCTGCCTTCTTTCTGTTCTCCCTTAACCTGCCTTGTATTCTGACGGCATGCAATAAATAAAAGAGATGTCGTACAGTGCACTGAGGGAAAATGGGAGGTGCGGTAGATTAGATTATTGTCTCCAATCCTTCACTCTCACCTTTTAATAAAATTGTACATCCACGCCCTTGACACGTGACTTACAATATCTCCCACCAGGTTAAATAGAGTATATGTCTCACCTCACTGTTCCCACTCTTGGCCATGAAAACTGCTTTGGCCAATGGATTCTAGCACACGTGGTGCAAACAGATTTTAGGTTTGCTTGCAGTATTTGGCTTGACATTCTGCATGGCTCCATTCTACATAGATGCATATGGGAACAACGGAGTGGATATGCACTAAAAGCATAGAGAATCTCTGATGCACAACTAAGACAATATGGATGAGTAACAATCAGATTAGACATATCTAATGTGTATGAGTGTCAAGGCTTGTCTGTTAAGAGCAAGCATAATTCTCTGGTAGAAGTGATGAAGAGAACTTAATAGCACATTATCAATATTATAAAAAGATTTTCCTAGAAACAGATTCCAAGACTTCTGAGAATGAATGATGTCACACTTTCAGAGGTTCTTTCAGTTAGGGTTCTTTGCTTGAAAGAAATATAATCTGACATTTGTCAACCAAAGCAAAAGGGAAAATTATTATAGAATGTGATCTATGGAATCAGATGATCAAGGTGGAAGTTAGAACAGCTTTGAGCATGGACTAATGGACACTGGGTTAAGTGAGCTACAGTTGGTTTTGTCCATGTGTCCTTCCCCACAAGTTTCCACATTCCAGGATAGTGAGTCTGATTGTCTTGGTTTATGTCACATCCCTCTGCACAACTAGGTTACAAATAATGGAAGAGAGATACGTTATTCAGGAAGAGGTTTTCAATTGACAATAAATGTATACTGGATACTGGGTGGCAAAAATAACATCTGCACAGATGCACAGCTCTTGTTTGGGTTATTTCACAGGCTTGTATTGTGGAATGTTTTGCTCAGTTCTTGGCCCATACTAAACACTCAATAAATATTTGTTAAGTGAATATTGAATTAATGAGCATTGAATGAATGATCTCAAGTTCATTGACAACCTCCAATTTTCATCTTCTGTACTGGTCAGGCATGGCGGCTCGCATCTGTAATCCCAGCACTTTGGGAGGCCAAGGTGGGAGCAACGTTTGAGCCCAGGAGTTTGAGGTTTGAGGCCAGCCTGGGCAAAAAGGCAAGACCCCCATCTCTAGAAAAATATACATATAATATATATATGAGCCAGGCATGATGGTGCATGCCTATAGTGCCAACTACTCGGGAGGCTGAGGTGGGAGAATCCCTTGAGCCCAGAAGTGTGAGGCTGCAATGAGCCATGATTACACCACTGCACTTTAGCCTGGGCAACACTGTAAGACCCTATTTCAAAACAATAAAAATAAAATAAAATAATAACACCAAAATCTGTCTTATCATCCACTCATTTGTCTCAAAATACATTTGGATGCTATGATAGAAATTATTTAGAAAATTTAGTGCTCTACATAATTATAAGGGAGTTGAGTTTCTTATATACAATAACTTGAATTTGTTGGATGCTTCTAATAGGCCATCCACCCTGCAAAGTATCTTACATAGATCATTTCATTTCATTTGATCTTCAAACTCTATAAGCTAGTAATGTTAGTAAGCAACCTTCCCCTGCTTCCATTTTACAGATGGAGAAACTAAGGCTGGGGTGGGTGATGCTGTATGATTTGTCTAAGATGTCATCATAAGTGACAGAGTAAGGATTTGAATCCAGAATTGCATTACTTCAAAGGCTACACTCTTAACCACTACACCTAATAGCCTCTCTGACTTTTCTGATCTAGAAGGATCTTGCAGATTTCAGGATCATTACTGTCAGCAAAAGTTATCTTTGAAATATTAATATACAATATTGGGAAAATGGCACACCATGTTATTTGAGCCCTCCAGTTTAGATCATGAATAATTCAAATATTATAAAGTCAAATATCGTGCATCTTAGAAAGTGTTACCTTTGATTAAACTAATATTAAAAGTCTGTGTAAAATTTCAGAACGGCTTTGATTCCCTAGGTCAGATCCATTTCCATAAGAATTACATTAATATATGAATGTCTCATTAATTTCTTTCATGAAAGGATTATAATTTCAGATACCAAGGGTTTGGCCAAAATAAAGATGTCTCTTCAAAACTAAAATATAAACTTAAAAGTTTAAGTTACATATTCCAAGTTTAAGTTACATATTCTACGTTTATTTTTCATAAACGTAGATCTCTCATTTCAAAAGACTAGAATGCAATAAACTGTTTATATCTTAAAATTCTAAACTTTCAGAAGAGAAGCTAACTGGTGCCCGTCAGCTCATCACTATTTTAAACAATTCATTTGCATTTCATGGCTATGAGGTTTGTCTTTTCTCTCTTTATAAGATGTTCCTAATAGGAACAACTTTGAAAAAAAGTATACTTTGTTTTCACTTTTGGGTTTATTTTTATAACATTTTCAACTTATCTACACAATGAAAGGAAAAACAAGTTCAGGAAATATAGGGCCCTGAATTTTTTTCCACTCACACTACTATTACTAAAAGACTTGGAAGCCTAAATTATTTATATGTAATCTACATTGTCTGAATTCAATAAATAATAATTCAAACTTTCATTTTGGCTCAGCAAAATAGCTTTGAGGGACAAGTAAATATGGTTTTTGAAGCTGTGGAACTACTTTGACCTGGTAATTATTTATCAATTAGAATGCCTCCAGGTACTGTTAACCAAAAACACAAGGAAAATCTTCTCAAATAATAAGAACCTTTGAAATTATTTTAACAAGAAATTCAAAGGTGAGGAAGCCCCAGAGTTGGTTAATTTGGCAGTTCATATCACAGCTCTGGCATCTTCCATTCATTGATTTTTGCCCTCGGGCTTGTGCCTTCTTGCTTACAAGAGGACTTCTGTAGCCATGGGCAGCAGATCCCCACAATACAACCTCCACAGGCTGAAAACAGGAATGTTCCTGATTGATGCCCTCTCTGTTTTCCCAAAAGTCAACAGATCTTCCCTGACCTCTCCTGGCCAGAAGTGATTCACTTGCCTATTCTTAAACCCATCACAGGCAGGCACATATACTTACCCTATATTTCACTTTTTCTTTAAAAAATGTTATATGAGTATAGAAAATCTCTGGAAGGATACACAGCACTGTGTTAACAGTCATTACTTGTCTGACAATAGTACTAAAGAATAAAGTACAATTGTTAGGCATTGCATAACAATGGGGATACATCCTGAGTATTTGTCATTAGATGATTTTGTCATTGGTGAACATCGTAGAATGTAATTACACAAACCTAGGTCATACAGCTTAATACAACCTAGGCTATATGGTACAGGCTACAAGCCTAAACAGCATATTACTGTAATAATACTGTAGGCAATTGTAACACAATGGTAAGTATTTTTGTATCTAAACATATCTACACATAGAAAAAATACAGGAAAAAATATGGTATGATAATCTATGGGATTGTCGTTGTATATGAGGTCCATCATTGCCCATAGCATCATTATTTAGATCATGACTATCTTACTTTTAACTTTATATATTTCTTTTTTATTTTTTATTTTTATTTTTTTATTATACTTTAGGTTTTAGGATAAATGTGCACAACTTTATATATTTCTATGTAGTTGACTAAGTATTATATTTATAATTTTTAAATAACCTAAAGATGAAAAAGTGAAAATTAAAATCTTGGAATATTTTAACCCATTGGTCTTTTAGTAGAGTGATTTGATTACAGGTATTGTAAGGAGGCAGCGTGGTGCAATGATGAGCACACTGCCCAGGTTTGAATACCAGCTCCGCTACTTACTAACTATGCATGCTTGGGCAAACTACTTCGTTTATTTGTGCCTCCATTTCCTCATCTATAAAATGAAAATAATCAGAGTGCCAATTTAGATTGTTGTAAAAATAAAAGGAAATAGCATGTGAAAAATCCTACCTTAAAACAGTACCTGGAGCATTGTAAAGGTTCATTCAATGTTAGCAACTCGTAGATGAAGTAGTACAGAAAGAAAAGATGCCTTGATGAAAATCATCTAACCAGTTGATCCCAGAGCTGGGATTTTAATGCGGGCTGCCTGTTTCCTGGTTCGGTAGCCTTTGAAAGATAGACTTTGTTTTTTCTCTTTTACGTAACTATTCTCGAGTTTCAGAGATCATTTCAATTTTCTTCATTCTTTATTCTAGAGGAAGCTGTTTCCAGCATTAGAAACATGGTATGTATAGAAAACTCAAAAAGGAAGACAAAACATCAAGAACATTTTTCAGATACAAGGGTAAGAATTCATTCAATAAATCCGGTAATATCCTAAAAACTTATTTTCTTAAATTTAATCTCCTGTGGTTATCAGCAAGATGTATGCACTGTTAACAATGAAAACATAGAAATCTGCTGGCAGAATTTAACCCGAAAATAAGTCATGAAAAAGAAATCCCCCAGAGTATGACCAGCAATGTCATGACAGTTTTATAGACGTGCCTAACAGCTGCAGCAATGGTTCATTATGTGTTAAGTATTACACACATTATGTTCTCAAACAGTGTCACAGTAAGCTGTCAACTGCACTCAGTACCTATGAATATCAAAGCCCTTCTGTGGGCTTGAGTTTTAAGGAAACATTTAACTGCTTGGCACATACAAGTATTCAACAAATACCTGTTGAATAGATGAATGGTGTATACTTTAATCACATAATTGTATGTCTATTTCCAAGATACTTGAAAATGTTTCTTCTTTACTTATCTCACAAAGTAAAACAAATAGGGAATTTTTAACTTAACACCATCTGAATCAACTACCACTGTTTCCATTTTCTGCTGACAGAAACACTACACACTGAAAAATATTATTTCCTAACATAAACAAGGTCTGCTAATTATTTTTTGCAAAATTTTATGGATATTTAAAAGAGATAGAAAAATGATCTGCAGTTTGCCTACTCTAGCTCTGGTTCTCAGGTCTCAAAACATTCCTCCCTATTTCTTCTAACTGCATATGTGGTTTAGCTTCCTTGGTGGATCGCTGACTTCCACAGTCCCTTGAATATGGACAGGAGACAGGGAAATACTGGGTAGAAGAGGGCTGTTTCCCGGCAAAGGCCCCACCCTTCAAGCCTGGATACCCGTGGCCCTAAATGAGAACAGGCATTACTGTTTTCGCGCCCAAAAAGTTGCCTTTTGACCCATCACGACCCCTATCCTGTACCCATATCAACTCAGGATCCCAGGCTCCAGAGCAGATGAGCAGGCAAGGAGACGAGGGGACAAGCAGATAAATGGCAGAACGACATGACAAAGACAGAAGAAGAGGGACATCTGAACGCCCAGAGGAGTTCCGCTGGGGGCGGCTGGAGAGGAGTTCAGCCGCTGGATGGCGAAGCTCCAGGGAAAGATCATCTTCCCACTCCATCCCCCACTGCAGCTCCCCATCCATCCCGCTGAGAGCCACCCCCACCACTCAACAGAACTCCCGCATTCATCCTTGAGTCTCTATGTGCGACCCAATTTTTCCAGGACGCTGGCTGGACAAGAGCTCAGGATACAGAAAGTTGTCACACTGACCCGCTGCCCTTGCAGAAAGGCAGAGGGCCCACTGAGCTGGTTAACACTCAAGCCGTCTGCGGATGGCAAAGCTGAAATGGCACACTGTAACACACTCCCACTTGGGCTCCTTCACCTGTCTGCGCGCTCCCCATCCTGGAAGGGTTTCCAGCTGCAGCGGGGACAGAACAGGCGAGCACCCCTGTCGCAAGCCCTGTGACGGGGATCAGAGAACTCTCCCACTTCACCTTCACATCACTTTTCTTCCCATTCAAAATACCTCTACCTGGCATTGCTTTTTCTCTTCCCAGTCAAGGCCTGGGAGAGTATGCCTTCTTTGACTCATACTAAAAACAGGAAGCAAAGGATTGGGGTTGCTTTGAAAGACTGGCCTTCTCATCTTCTCTTATTAACCTGAGCACAGAACAGAGTGCACATTTTAAAAAAAGAAATGTATTTCCACCAAACTCTACCACTTTTGCTGCATCTACTGGAAAATGTCTACGGAATTTCTGCACAATCATAAGGGATGGGTTGAAATTCTACCAAAGAAACATAGCTAATATATACATCTCCCTTCCTGGCAGAGTATTAAGATTTGAAATTAAGAAGAGAAAAGGGGAAAACTACAAATATAATAATACTGGAAGATACTATTTCTATAGTTATTTGGTTTTGCAAATGCACTAGTCAAGAATGTTCGATTCCTTGATCGAGGCATTTTGGTGATCTATAGTACTTTCTTTTGTTCCGTCAAAAAATAATTTGATGTAGTTAATCATTGCCACAGGGTTATTTTGTCATAATGCTTTCATGTATAAATTTACCATTTCAATATTTTTATGTTTTATTTATACTACCAAGTTCTTCTATCTTTATTCTCTTTTATACTTTATAGCTCACTTAAACCAGTACTATATTCTAGTCTTTTTCTGAGTGTTTCACAACCATCTTGGTTAAAAGCATTAAAGACTCAATTAGTTTTTTATGAACTGCGTTTCCTGTCTTTCTGGATAGGACCAAGAGGCTCTTCAGAATCTTGGTGGCAACATCCACAGCTCCTGACAGATTTACCTGCTTCCTTCACATTGTACCCAAACAAGGTGACTTTGTTACTTGCCCTCTTGTTTTATTTAAAAGACAAGTACTTTTGTTTACTACAAACACCCTAGACAAATATTTAATAATAAATACATCCTAGATTTACTTCAAGACTCTTTCCCAAAAATCATGGCTGGAGAGGACAGGGATATGAAGCCAAGAACATTCTAGCACAGCAAGCCATTTAGATTGCTTTCTCAATCAAAACTCTGCTTCAAACCTACAGTGTCATCAAATAAATGAACATTACAGCAAAGTATGGGCCATTACAAACCCATCACTACTTCTGTAAACTAGTATTTTACTTACAAATTGTATGCAGTTTAGAGGTGAAGAACATGAACTCTTGAGTCAGACAAACCTGAACCCCAGTTTGCCACCTACTGGCTGTGTGAACTAGGGCAAGGATTTTAGTCTCTCTTATGCCCAGTTTTTCAATATATGAAGTAGAGACACCCATAACAAATACCTCATGGACTTATTGGGAAGAGGTAAGTAAAATGATCTTTATAAAAATAGCCAACATGGTGCCTGAGACTCATTAGATGCTTGACAAAAAATAAGTAGGATGATTCATTCATTTCTTCATTTATTTGTGCTTTCAACAAATATCCAGCACTAACAATACACAGTGAAGAAAAGGGATAAAAATCTCTACTTTCATAAGCTTGCAGTCTAGTAATGGAGACAATAAACAAGATCAATAAATGTAATACACGATGTGTTTGTGCAATTCTAGGAAGACAAATGAAGCAGGGGATAAAAACTGAAAGGGTATACTAGTGGTAGTAGGTGTATTTTTAAATTGGGTGGTGAGAAAAGGATTTATTCTGAAGGTGATGATTATATAAAATCATGAAAATTTCTACAATTTTGTTTGCCTAACTGGGAATATATATAAAATAAAAATTTCAGAATGTAAGCTCCCTGAGATCAAGAATTATGTTTATTACCATACTCTTCATGATAGTGCTTGACATGTAGGTGCTCAATAAATATTTAATGAATATTGAGGAATAAATGTTAACACTGTGGAAGGTATTATGTGGAGTAAATTTTAAAATTCTTTGCTTACACAAAACAGTAACACCATTTTAGGCAAACAAGTACAGAAAACAAATGATAGTATAGAATCAGTGTTAAGTTGTTAGGAGTAGCACACATTTGACTAGAAATCCTCAAAATATTTGGTGGTACCTCCTCATTCTTCCCCCCATCACTGGCTCTTCTCTTACGGAATCTGTTTCATTCCTTGCTCTTGTCATAAATAGCAGAGCACAAAGACCCCAGCTTCCAAGTGACAAACAAATGGAAAGGGGCTGGGGCCCTGGATGAGGTAGTTTAATCTAGGCTGGCCAGCAATTTTTGTGGTCTCACTTGAAAAGAGACCAAGCCAATCAGATCCTCTCCTTAAGGAATTTGAACCAAAAGGACAAGGAAGAAAGTTATGTGTGATTTGGGTGCTTGCACTAAAGATTCACTTAGAGTTTGAGCTGGAGTGGCCATTTTAGAGGTATATCTTATGAGGAAAAGAAATGGAGAGAAAGTTGGCTGGGAAAGATCAGAGTAGCTATGCAGAGAGGAAAGGGGAAGCCATGGGTTGCAGAGACAAAGATGGGAGGGTAGCTGGAACTCTGGATTACCTCAGTTTCCATTGTCTCTGCAGCCTGATTATTCAGTCTTCCCAGGATTCCTTGTAAACATTCCTTGTATCCTTACGATAACCTCCTCTTAACTTAAATTAATGTGAGCAAGTTTCTTTCCTTCTAACCAAGAGAGCACAGACTCTAAGTCATCAACTATTTGCTAAGCATTTCAAATACATAACCTTATTTAATTATTAACACAATCCTACTACCAATTTACTTTTCAAAAAAAAAGGAAAGTTCATAAAAATTAACCCATTCATCCAAACTTGAATGACTATCAGAAGAAAGATCTGAAATTTGAACCTGGGTCTGTCCAAGTTGAAAGTCTATGATTTTCATCCTATGCTGCTGGAACAGAATGTAAATGCTACGGGAGATCATGAAAAAACAGAATCCTTTTGATTAGAGTACACGGAGAAAGCTTCATTCAAAGAGGAAGAACTTGAGCAGATCTTAAAAGATAAGCAGAATTGAGAAGCATATAAAATATTTTGGAGTGGCAATGAAATGCTATTCCAGGTGTAAGTACAACTTCACCAAAATCATGATGATGACAATGAGAACATCTGGAAAGACCAGGAAAAAACTCAAGTTTCCATAAGTAAGAAAAGGCTCTATCTTGGAGTCTGGTAGAAACTCATGTTAGGTCATTAACTCTTATAAAACCTGAATTCTTGCCCCTGTGTATTTAATACTGCTATATAATTGCTAAATATTTTTTGAAACTTAGTACAATGTGTATGAAAGTGGTCTTATTCCTACAATTTAGGAGTTGGGAATCTAGATAAAGATATTATTTTAGAAGGAAACAAAACCTACCCCCAATGCTTTTATATCTTTTCCCATGCTTACTCCCCACTCTGCCCTCCAAAAATAGAAATCTTCCTGTCTCTAGGGAAATCATGACATTTTCAACTTTGGAACTGCTGATAATGTCACTATAAAAGAAAATGCCTTGGTTTACCCTGCAGTTACATGATAGATTCAGCTATAATAATCAAGAAGAGGTAAGGCAGTTTTCCCATATAGTTGAGATACTTTTTAAATTATTTTATTATAAAAACAAATTTAAGAGACTAGAAAATGAAAAACTCTAAGTCATTTAGAAAAAAAACTACACTCACAGTAATCAATCCCCTGGGGAAAAAGACATGGTACATTATTATCTTCTTATAAATCCACTAATTTTCCAATTGCTTCTATTTTCTCCCCACCACTCATTATTAACACACTGTATTCTGGCTTAGCTACTCTCTTGGAATGTAACGGTGTGTATTGGTTTGCTAGGGCTGCCATAACAAAGTACTGCAGACTGGGTGGTATAAACAACAGTAGTTTATTTTCTCACAGTTCTGGAGACTAGAATTGCAAGAATAAAGTGCTGGCCAACTTGTTTTCTTCTAAGGTCTCTCTCCTTGGCCCCAGATCGCTTCCTCACTGTGTCTCACACATCTTTCCTCTGTGCAGGCACATGCCTGGTGTCTGTTTCTGCGTGTCCAAATTTTCTTTTCTTATAAGAACACTAGTCGAATTGGATTTGGTCTCACCCTAATGGCCTTAGTTTAAGTTAATCACCTCTTAAAAGGCCTCATCCCCAGATACAGTCACATTCTGAGGTATTTGGATTAGGGCTTCACCATATGAATTTGTTGGGTGTAAGGAATGTACACAGAGACTTTCTAATTAATAAATCCAAACGTCTTTCTCTGTTTTCAGCATCCTTACATTCTTTGTGAGATTTAGTCCTGTTGCCCACTTCTTCCTTATAATCTTTCTCCCTTGTCTTAAAAGATACAATACAGCCTCTCTTTCCTTTGGACCTTTTCCCTTTTTTATTTTTTTTAAAAGAAAATATCTCACTCTGCTGCCAAAACTGGAGGATAGTGGCACAATCATGACTCAATGTAGTCTCAAACTCCTGGACACAAGTGATCCTTCTGCCTCAGCCTCCTGAGTAGCTGGGACTACAGACATGCGCCACCATGCCCAGCTAATTTTTTTTAATTTTCATTTTGTGTAGAGATGGGGCCTTAGTATATTGCCCAGGCTGGTCTTGGACTCCTGGCCACGAGAAATCCTCCCACCTCAGCCTCACAAAGTGCTGGGATTACAGTAGTGAGCCACCATGCCCACACTACTGGACCTTTTCATAAACTACTTTTTTCTAACTGGAGCAATTTTCATTTCCTCTTTGCTTTCATTCCCAGTTGAACACTAATCCTTCGAGATGCCTTCCATGACCACCCTCATCACTTTATATGCACCTTATATTTCTCTTATCATAGCAATAATAAGATGTCAAAAATAATAAAAGGAGAAGGGGGAGCTAACATTTATTGAGTAGTTTCTGTGTGCCTGGAAGTGCCTTACGTGTATTATCTCTTTACAACAATCCAATACAATAGATACTACTAATATTCTTATGTTATAGATAATAATATTGAGGCATAGAAAGGTAAGGACACATGGCTCTAATAATCAATGGAGCATTTTCCATGCTGTATTGTAATTACAATTGTAATTGTCTTTTTCTCCTACTAGACAAGAACATACATGAAGGCAAGAAAGTATTTGGCTTATTTACTGTAGTTTTCCCAGTACCTAATATGTTGTCTTATCGGTAACTGCCTAATGAATAGTTTTTGTTCCACTGAATTGGCTGAAGTTGAACTGTAACTCTGTACTGTACTTGCTCTCCTCCTTTCTGTTTCACAACTTCTCTGAGTGCTTTGTTGAGGCTTTTTCCTCTCTGCACTCTGTAAATGTAGATTTTTCCCTTAGAAGCTCTTATATTATTATCTTTCTCTCTGCACACACTCTTTAAAAAGGATTTCATTTACTGGCAGTGTCAAGCAAGCATCATATCCATTCAGATGAGTCCCAAACATGTATCTATAGTCCTGACCAATCTCCTAAAAGCAGCTGCCTTTCCACCTATCTACATGCTAACTCTTGTGGGATGTCCTACTGCAATTTCACCTCAATCCTAATGCCCACGCTGAAATAGTAATACTCTCCTAAGCAGCTTCTTGCATTTACTCCCTGTTCATCTTAAGAGCAGCAGCTGTCTCTCACTCACACAATCGATACCTGAAAATTAATCTTGATTCTTCCCGATTGCCTCCTGCTCTAGCCCATCAGCTGCTAAGTCATGTATGTTCTTCCTCTGCAACACCTCTTCTCTTCATTACCGTTGCTATTCTATCGGTGTAGGAGCTCATTACCTCAAGTCCAGACTTTCATATTGGCTTTCTAAATGGGTTTCCCTTTTTCAATTCACCCTTGAAAATGCTGCCAGATTCATCTTCCTAAATTATCACTCTGATAAAGCCTTTAGTGACTCCCCACTCTAATGAATTGTGAGTATCTGCCTCAGCTTGGCATCCAAAGCTTCCCCATCAAATTTTCATTTCCTCTATTCCTGCTCACTTTAACCTTTTGCATTCCCTATACACCAGCCACACAGACCCAGTTTGCTATAGAAGACCCTGTACTTTCTCATTTCTGCTTTTCTTGCAGCCTAGAATAACCTCTACCCCTCATCTCCTCTAGTCAAATTTTATCATGCCTTCAAATCTCAAATGCCAGTTCCTCAGTGTTATCAGCTAAATGTTATCCCTTTTTTGAAATTTTGAATCAAGGACCCCTGGGTCCCTTTCATGGCAAGAGATACTAAATTTTCTTTGTACTATATTAGGTGTTCTTATGTACCTTATCTCCCTAGTGTAGTCTCCTTAGGACAAGAGGAGCTTTATCTTGTTCGACTAACGATAAGACTGAGGACAATGCCTTGTATGTGGGAGATACTAAAAAAATTGTTAAATTTAGTTTTCATGAAGCTAAGACTAAGACCTGGCTAATTTTTTGTATTTTTAGTAGAGATGGGGTTTCACCATGTTAGCCAGGATGGTCTGGATCTCTGGACTTCTGGGCACTCGTAAGCCCAACACCACATGTAAGCAGCCAAGGCTTGGGGCTTTCACCCTCTGAAGCCATGGCTTGGGCTGTACCTTGATCCCTTTTAGCCACAGCTAGAGTGGCTGGAATGCAGGACACCAAGTTCCATGGCTGCACACAGCAGGAGGACCCTGGATCTGGTCCATTTTTCCCTCCTAGGCCTCCAGTCCTGTGATGGGAGGGGCTGTCATGAAGGTCTCTGACATGCCCTGGAAACATGTTCCCCATTGTCTTGGTGAATAACATTTGGCTCCTCGTTACTTATGCAAATTTCTTCAGCAAGCTTGACTTTCTCCCCAGAGAATGGGGTTTTCTTTTCTATCACATCACCAGGTTGCAAATTTTCCAAACTTTTATGCTCTGCTTCCTCTTGAATCCTTCACCACTTAGAAATTTCTTTGGCCAGAGACCCTAAATCATCACTCTCAAGTTCAAGTTCCACAGACCTCTGGGGCAGGGGCAAAATGCTGCCAGTCTCTTTGCATAGCAAGAATGACCTTTACTCCAGTTCCCAACAAGTTCCTCATCTTCATCTGAGACCACCTCAGCTTGGACTTTATTGTCCATATCACTATCAGCATTTTGGTCAAAGCCATTCAACAAGTCTCTAGGAAGTTCCAAATTTTCCCACACCTTCCTGTCTTCTGAGCCCTCCAAGTCTCTTGGAAGTTCCAAACTTTCCCACATTTTTCTATCTTCTTCTGAGCCCTCCAAACTGTTCCAACCTCTATCTGTTACTCAGTTCCAAAGTCATTTCCACATTTTCTGGTATCTTTACAGCAGCACCCCACTACCTGGTACCAATTTACTGTATTCGTCTGTGCTAACGCTCCTGGTAAAGACATACCTGAGACTGGGTAATTTATCATGGAAAGAGGTGTAATTGACTCACAGTTCCACATGGCTAAGGAAGCCTCACAATCATGGTGGAAGGCAAAGAGGAGCAAAGTCATGTCTTATGTGGTGGCAGGCAAGAGAGACTGCTTTTTGTTTCAGCTATTCTTCTATAGAGACCTAGCACATAGGGTAACTGTCTTTATAAACCAACTCATCTATAATTAGAATTATATATCTTAGAAATTCCAAATCCAGGCATTTAAGTTACCTGTTATCATTAAATCTGCCAAAGGCACAAGGGTGATTAGTTTCAAAAGGCCAACAAAGAAGGAAAGAAATTAATGTCTATTGCTTGCCTACTTTGTATCAGTCACTAGCTGGGCAATAGCATACGTTTGTGTGGTGTGTGTGTCTGTGCATATCCTTATAACAGTTCCATGAGAGGGGCAATATTTTCTCCATTCCCACGGGTGAGATAATTTGACAAAGATACCATAGCTAGTAAATGAAAAAAGATTATAGGCAGCTCCGTCTAATTCTAAAGCCTGTCATTCCTTCTTGTTGTGCTGTTTTCACCTAAGATTTATGGGAAGAAACTTTTGAGTGGCAAATAGGTATATGACAAACTCTGTCAATAACCTTAAGCTGAGTCTTTGATTTCATGTCTCATGCACTCAGAAGAATCCATAGTAGTACATGACATGGGTGGATCTGTGTCTTCCCTCAGTCCACTGCTCAGCTGCCAACTCCCCTGAAACTTACAGAACTTAATAACCATATAGCGTTTAGACAAGGAGACTTCACTATAGATTATATTCTCTTATGAGCACAGGATCCACAGTCATCTTTTTTTAATGTTATAAAGTAGATTCTGTAGCTTCTCCATTCAAAACTTCCAGGGGCTTCTTGGGTAAAACTGTGGCCCCTTCAGTGTTATCCAAGGTCCTATGTCATATGTGAATTCCCCAAACCAGGCTCCTATCATTCTACTCCTTGCTCACATTTATCTAGCCAAACTGCTCTTACCATGCACAATCCCACCTCTTGTTTTTTCTCTGCCTGGAATGTTCTTCCCCCAAACAATCACATGGCTCACTCTATTTCTTTCTTCAGGTATTACTCAAGTACCATCTTCTTGGGAGAGCCTCCTTGACCACTCTAGCCTGGCCATGCCCAGCATCCCTCCATGTATCCATACCCAGCACTTCACCACACACCCAGCACTTCCTACTCTCCTTCTTTGCTTTATGTTACATAAACATGCCATATATTTTATGTATTTATATTGATTAGTATCTGTTCCACCTACCCTCACATTAGAAAGTGAGATTCACAAGGACCGGGATTTTGTGCATTTTGTTAACTGCTATGTAGGCAATGTCTGTACCAGTACTTGTCTATATAGTTTATGTTTAATAAATATTGATTTAGTAAGTCAACAAATTTGAAAATTGAGGATTCAGCACTTTTACACCTTCTAAGTAGGAAAATAAACAATTTTGTTCTAGGCAGTCCAGTTAAAATATTTCAGATAGCACCTACTGAATTTTCACTTAGAAAACATAACATGTTGAACAGAAAGTAATTTTTAACTCTTAAGAAAGCCTTTAAAATTTTACAATAAAGATTCTGCACCATCACCCTTCCAGGAAAGGTGCATCAGACATAACGTTATTCATATTTAATTCTTTACCACTTTCTTTCTGAACCCTTGAGATTTCAACCTCCGAGCCAAGACTCCCTGATTGTTGGTCTATTACTAAGTGCAGAAGCGAGAATTTCCCAGACATTCTTAAACAAAATCCAATTTGACAAGATGACAACAGCTATGTGAATATTAGAATCTTTAATTGCTATAACGACACAGAAATTAGGCCTAGAAATCTCTAAAGTTATCAGAGTGTAATTTGTTTGAAATAGGTCAAAATACATTTTTTAAAGATACTAATGCAGTTCAATATGTCCATATGTGTGTGTGTGTGTTTCTTAAACCTTTTTACCATTGTCTCTTCTACTTTTTCTTAAAATACATTTTTATTTAATTCCACTTAAGGGGGTCCTTACATCAAAAACTTCAAAATGAGAAGTCTTTGGGAGGCTGAGGTGGAAGGATTGCTTGAGCTCAGGAGCTTGAGACCAGCCAGGGCAATATAGAGAAACCTCATCTCTACAAAATTAAAATTAAAAAGAAAAATGGGAAGAGTTGCTTTGATTTTGCACCCAGCTTCCTGGTGTTCCGGTACACTCCTGCAGAAAAAAAAAAGGAAAAAGAAAAGAGGATGTGAGCCAATCTCTGAAAGCCTGCATGGTGTTACAGAATGAAGAGAAGGTTCACAATCCTGAGGCTTCTGCTTGATGAGGAAGAAAGAGAAGCAAGTCTGGCACTCAGTGTCCCATCGTTTCATCACACTGCCCTAGAGAAAAAGGTGGGAGTTTCACCATGTCCCAAATAGCTTTGTGGGATTGCAGAAAAACACACAATCCTCAGACTTCTCTCCCAGGAAAGAAAAAGAAGAATGGAGTATGCAGACCCAAAGAAAATGTTTGAGAGGCTCCCAGAATCTCTAGCAAGGCTGACTGGTAAAGACTGCTGAAGACTGGAAGAGGCATGTGCTTTCTCAAAGGCAGAAACACCGATGCAGACCTACAATTCCTTGAAGAACTGGGAAAATAGAAATATAACAGGAATAAAACAATTCCCTAGATTTTATTTTAAAGGAAGAGAAAAGAGCAACACTATGCTACTAGTTATTCACCTTATATCTCTGAACTTAAAAATGTAAGAATACAGGAGAATCTCAGAGTCTAACTCTTACTTAGCCCCAAATCCAACAAGAATGACTCTTGAACTACGCAAAAGCATTGTAAGTCTTCAAATGGAAGAACGTATAAGCTACCATCCTTACTTACAAAGACGCCATTTCTGAGGGAGAATAAAGTAAAGGAATAACTACAGATGAAAGTTCTATTATAAAAAATAGAATACTTTGTCTAATGAAGAACATTTACGTGTTTCTATCTCTTTCTAAAATTAATCACCGCCAGTCATAGAGTCAGTCATACCATAATACCAAATTTCAGTTTCAGACATTGAGGCAATTTTCCTGCTTTTCTATTTCCTGGTGTGTAGTAGATACACAGTCTTCTTTGTTTTCTTCCCCTTCAATCCCACGTGAGAGTTGATCCAAGTCACTGTATATGCTAGGTTGCATTCCTCCAATTATAGGCCTTTATATTCCTCAAAAGAGATGCGAAACAAGAGTTTTGTCGTAATTTCCAGTGCCTACCTAATATGGAAGGAACGTATACAAAGGAAAGCCTTTTTGAGCATGGAAGAGAATAGCATTGATTTTATATATTGAGGTCAAGATCAGCAAAGTAAATTTTAAAAGGCAGCAGCTCTCAGACCCAGGGAAGGGGTAAGTGAGAGACCCATGGGGCCCCACATTCTCTCCACGGACCTTTACAGTCCTAGCTACAGGACAGCCCATTGACCCTCCTGCCTCCAGACTAGTATAGAAAGCTGCCTGGAGATTGTGCAGAGGCGTTGCTCAAACTCACGTGGAGTCCACAGGCTTCTGAGTACTGGGTAGCTGCAGCACAGCGCCATTCTAGGAGCCCATTCCCCAAGGCTCAGTATGGGTGCTAGGGCTACTATTACCCCTGCTAGCTGCTGGGCCAGGGAATGAGAGGAGATGCTGGGCACTCTCACCTGCACCAAGGACAAATACTCCTGCCACTGCTGTGAACCCACACAATCAACACCTGCCTGCCTTCCACAAAGCTGCTTGCCTGGCTGTTCTGTAGAACGGGGCCTGCCTTTCCTGGTGGCAAGGCTGCAGCAACTACCATTGCCAGGACTGAGTATTCTGCTGGAAATCTGGGACCAGCTGGCCCTTCCCTATCTCAGCCAGCACCTGAATCCAGGAGGCCTGAGGACGAGGTCACTGGCCTGATTACATCCCCCGACTCCAGGACTCAAGCTGTCCAGGGGCCAAGGGATGATATTGTCAATCTAATCCTGAGTGGAGGAGGAGATTCCACCATCAGAATGAAGAGGAGAGTGTGGCATGTATTCATGCCGCCGTGCAGGAGCTGGGCACCTCATCCTTTGTGAGACTGATCCAGGAAGGGTGTGCCATGGGGTGTATCTTCTGTTTCAGGCAGGGAACCTCAGGGCCTGGGGAAGCTTTGCAATCTGAATGGCAGACTGCTTGGGACAGGGCTGGCTGTCGTGACCTGCTGCCCGTGGCCAAATGCTAGTGGGAGACCTGCTGGATTAGGCTGTGAGAGCTGGATGAATGCTACTACCCACCAGTGAGTGGTGGAACCCCAACTGTCCCTTTTCCCCCCAAATCCCCCCTCTCCTCAGCAGGTGCTTTGGTGTGGTAGAGGTGCCTCCACCACCCTGGAAAATTGTCCCAGTGGCAAGAGAGCTGCCCCCTAACCCCTGTTGGAGCCAGCACTTGTGCCTGTCACAGGGAGCCTGGACACAGGCTTGCCCAACACAGCCCCACCTGGCTTTGCTCCTCCCACCTGCTTAGTGGTAGAACACAGGATAGGGAACATAGTTCCACAACCTACCCATGCCTGAGACATCCGAATGCTTCTCCTGGTTTGAACAAAGGCCAAGCATAAATTCCATTGCCTCCGCCGTAGCTGCTTCTCTCCTGTAAGTGCCACCTACAACCCCAGAGGTCAACCTACACAGCCCATCACAACATCTGCTGGCACAATTACAAGTGCTCAGCCAGATTTTACCCCCAAGCACCACCTACTGGCCTAGAGGTTGAACTGCACAACCCAATACAATAGCTGCTGACAGAAGTGCATGGCACTGGGGAATGAAGTAAGCTTACAAAGACCTCTGCCTTCTTGTCTCTGCAGGGGGCAGTGAGCCTGTTCACATGCCCAGTACACCACTACTACAACCAGAATCTTGGAAAACCACCATACTAAGGCTATCTATAACTAAGGAATTCAAACAGACCCTTGGCCCCATGAATGCACCCAGAAGCAAAGCCAAATGACCCTACAGTCACACTCTCAAAGGGGGAAAAAAGTCCCATCCAAATGAAAGTAAATTCAAAAGTAAGAAATGAAAGATTCCACAAATGAGAAGGAACCAGTGTAAGAATTCTGGCAGTATGAAAACACAGGGTGTTGCAACACCCCCTGCAGATCACACTAGCTCTATAGCAATGGATCCTAATCAGATGAAAATTCTGAAATGCCAAATAGAGAATTTAAAGTATGAATTATAAGGATGCTCAATGAGATGCAAAAAAAGTTGGAAACCAACACAAAGAAACCAGAAAAACAATTCAGGATATGAATAAAAATTTACTAAAGAGAGAAATATTTTTTAAAAACAGAACTTCTAAAAGTGAAAAATTTATTGAAGGAATTACAAGATATAGTTGAAAGTTTAACAAAAGACTAGACCAAGCAGAATAAAAAACTTTGGAGCTTGAAAACAGGTCTCTCAAATTAACCCAGTCAAACAAAAATAAAGGAAAAAGAATTTTAAACAATAAACAAAACCTTCAAGAAATATAAGGTTATGCAAATCATACAAACCTATGAGGCACAGGTATTCCTGAGGGAAAAGAAGAAAAAAGCTTGAAAAACCTATTTGAGGAAATAATTGAAAACTTTTGTGGTTTTGCTAGAGATTTAGATATCCAGATACAAGAAGCTCGGAGAACTCCTGGGAGCTACACTAGTTCTTTGAAAGGATAAACAAAATCAATAGACTGCTAGCTAGATTAGCCAAGAAAAAAAGAGAAAATATTTAAATAAGCACAATCAGAAATGATAAAGGAAACATTACAACTCAAACCAAGAATACAAAAGATCATCAGAGACTACTATGAGTATCTCAATGCACACAAACTAGAAAACCTAGAGGAAATAGACAAATTCCTGGAAACAGAAAACCTCTCAAGACTGAACCAAAAAGAAATATTAATAGATATCCTGAAATAACCAATAATGAGTAGCGAGATTGTATTGATAATAAAAAATATCCCAATGAAAACAAGCCTAAAACAGACAGATTCACAGCTAAATTCTACCAGATGTACAAAGACTAACAGGTGCCATTCCTACTAAAACTTTTTTAAAAAATCAAGGAGGAAGGAATCCTCCTTAACTCATGCTACAAAGCCAGTATCACCCTGATACCAAAACCAGGCAAGGACACACACAAAAAAAGAAAATTACAGGTCAATATGCCTGATGAACATAGATGTAAAAATTCTCAACAAAATACTAGCAAATCTAACCCAACAGCAAATTAAAAAGATAATATGCCATGATCAAATGAGTTTTATTCCAGGGATACAAGCACGGTTCAATATATGCAAATCAACAAATGTGATTCACCACATAAACAGAATTAAAAACAAAAACCATTTGATCACCTTAATAGATTAAGAAAAGTATTTGGTAAAATTTATCATTTCTTTATGATTAAAACTCAACAAACTAGGCATAGAAGGGCCATATCTCAACATAATAAATGCCATATATGACAAACCCACAGCCAACATAATACCAAATAGGGAAGAGTTGAAAGCCTTCTCCATGAAAACCAAAAGAAGATGAGGATGTTTGCTTTCATCACTCTTGTTCAACATTGTACTGAGAGTCCTATCTAAAGCAATCAGACAAGAGAAAAAAACAAAAGGTATCCAAATCAGAAAAGAAGAGGTTGAATTATCCCTGTTTGCTGATGACATGATCTTTTACTAGAAAACTCTAAAGACTATTCTGAAATACTTCTAGATTTGAGAAATGACTTCTGTAAAGTTTCAGGATACAAAACCAATGTGTAAAAACCAGGAGCATTTCTATATACCAATAATAATCAAGCTGAGAACTAAATCAAGAACTCAATCCCATTTACAATAGCTACAAAAAATAAACTAGCTAGAAATATATTTAACCAAGGAGAAAGATCTTTACAAGGAGAGCTATAAAACACTGATGAAAGAAATTGTAAATGACACAAACAAATGGAAAAACATTCCATGCTCATGGATTGAAAGAATCAATATTGTTAAAAGGATCATAATGCCCAAAGTAATCTACAGATTCAATACAATTCCTATGAAATTACTAATGTCATTTTTTTCACAATTAGAAAAAAAAATCCTAAAATTCATATGGAACCAAAAGAGTCCAAATAGCCAAAGAAATCCAAAGCAAAAGGAGCAAAGCTTGAGGCATCACATTACCTGACTTCAGATTATACAAGGCTATAGTAAGCAAAACAGCACGACACTGGTATTAAAATAGACACATAGGTCAATGGAACAGAATAGAGAAACCAGAAAAAAAAAAAGCCACATACCTACAAGCAACTGATCGTCAACAAAGTTGCCAAAAATGTACACTGGGGAAAGAATACCCTTTTTAATAAACGGGGCTGAGAAAATTGAATTGCCATATGTAGAAGAATAAAACTGAATCCCAGCACTTTGGAAGGCCGAGGCGGGTGGATCACGAGGTCAGGAGATAGAGACCATCCTGGCTAACATGGTGAAACCCCATCTCTACTAAAAATACAAAAAATTAGCCAGGTGTGGTGGCTGGCGCCTGTAATCCCAGCTACTCAGGAGGCTGAGGCAGGAGAATGGTGTGAACCCAGGAGGCAGAGCTTGCAGTGAGCCAAGATCCCGCCACGGCATGAGCGAGACTCTGTCTCAAAAAATAAGTAAACAAATAAATAAATAAAACTGGACCCTTATCTCACACCACATACAAAAACCAACTCAAGATAGATTACAGGCTTAAATTTATGACCTAAAACTATAAAAATTCTAGAAGAAACTTCTTCTGGATGGAGGTCTAGGCAAAAAACTTATGACTAAGACCTTAAAAGCAAATGCAACAAAAACAAAAACAAAGAAATTTGATTTAATTAAGCTAAAAAGCTCTGCACAGCAAAAGAAGCAACCAATAGAGTACCCCAAAGAATGGGAGAAAATATTTGCAAACTATGCATCCCACAAAGAGCCTATATCCACAATCTACAAAGAGCTCAAACAACTAAACAAGAGGAAAAGAAAAATGTAACTTTGCTCCCCTCTCTGTGTGAAAAGAAAAAAGAAAAAAAACAAGCCCACGAAAAAGGACATAAATAAACATTTTTCAAAAGACGACATACAAAAGGCCAATAAACATCAAAAAATTTAACATCCCTAGTCATCAGAGGAATGCAAATCAGAACCACAATGAGATACCATTTTACATCAGTCGAATGGCTATTATTAAAAATTAAAAAACAACAGTTGTTGGTGAGGATACAGAAAAAAGGAAAAACTTAAATACTGTTGGTCAAAATGTAAATTAGTACAATCTTTATGGAAAACACTATGAAGATTTCGCAAAGAACTAAAAATAGAACTACCATTTTATTCAGCAATCCCACTTCTAAAAATCTACTCAAAGGAAAAGAAATCATTGTATTAAAAAAGACCCATGCACTTGTGTGCTTATTGCAGCACTATTCACAATAGCAAAGTCAAGGAATTAACCTCAGTGGCCATCAATAGATGGCTGGATAAAGAAAATATGGCATATATGCACCATGGAATACTACACAGCCATAAAAAAGAATGAAATCATGTCTTTTGCAGCAACATGGTTGGAACTGGAGGCCATTATCTTAAGTGAAATAACTCAGAAACAGAAAGTCAAATACCATATGTTCTCACTTGCAAGTGGGAGCTAAACAACTTGTACACATGGAAAAACAGAGTGGCATTATAGACATTGGAAACCAAAATGTGAGAAGTTGGGAGGGAGGGGAGTGAGTGGTGAGAAATTACCCATTGGGTACAATGTATATCATTCAGGTGATGGTTGCACTAAAAGCACAGACTTCACCACTACACAATAAGTCTACATTTTTTTAAAAAGTACTTTTACTCCCTAAATCTTTTTTTTTTTTTTAATTTAGAGAGGTAAATTTTTTACTCAAAAGACAAGTATCTCTGTAGCCTAGACATTGTGCTGTTCACCTTCATCATCTGGTAGTGTACATCTTGAAGAATGTTACTCTGCAATGATCATTTCAGTGGGGACATTTTTTCTTGATGAACATTTTCTTTGTGTGTCCATTTATGCAAATCAGTTTTCATCACCTAGTTTTTTTTTCTTCTGAATTGCTTTAGATTTTCTGACAATTTTCTGTTGCTATTTGCCTAGATTGAAGATGATCAGAATCATTTTCATATTGAAAATGATCAGAGTCATAAAAAGAAGAACTATTCTCTTTTCTTAAGACAGAATAACTCTACATATACAAAGAAATACACTGGGGATCCCTGTGGGAATACTGAATTGCCATATGGTAGCCAATTTATTGCCAATATATGGCCTTACAATCTATTTTTACTGTGTCTCAAAATTTTCATCACCTCAATGTCTTCATTTCTATTTTTTTTTCTGAGATGTATTGGCTTTTATTTTTACAAAAGGGATTTATTTTTGCCTCATTCACAGTCACATAGCGTTTTCAGTGCCTCAACATTAATTTGTAGCCCTAAAGCAGATATGGTGTTGGGAGGGGTTGTTGTGTAAAGGTGGAAAATTCATTATCAATCTTAGATATATTTCTATATGCATGACTCTGATAACCGCAAAATATTACATAAGTAGGTAACTGGATTTGAGCCAGCATGAGAATGTAAAATAAATTTTAATAGATGTCAGAGAAATCCAATCCTATGATAAAATATTTTCATCAAGAATGTAAATCACAAGAAGTTTGTGGACCAAGCAATAAATGTTTCTAGGCAGAAAAGCAATCTCTTGGGCAATTAGAACTTTATTCTCTTTAGAGAACCTAGCTTAGTGTGGCCAAGCGATATTTGCCGATGTCCTGAATATTTTCTTCCTCATCCTTGATTGTAATGATTCATTTTCTTTAGTTCCATTTCCCGTACACACGGCAAATTTTCTTTTGCACATAAAATTCCATAAAAAGATGTCTAAGTGCAAGTTAAAATCAATGGCATTTGCCTCATCTTGCCCCAACAAGTAAGATAATTTACTACTAATTATGCTGAACTGGTCAGATTTTTATACTGTAGGCTTTATGGATATTTAAAGCTTATTTGAATTCTAATTAATAATGTTATCAAGTTAACAAGTGTAGCATTCTAATATTTTCTTACATAAAACATTGAAGCGCACTAACTTTTAAAGCACTTTTTTCATTCCCATATTTTTTTTTTTTTTTTTTTTTTTTGAGACGGAGTCTCGCTCTGTCGCCCAGGCTGGAGTGCAGTGGCGCAATCTCGGCTCACTGCAAGCTCCGCCTCCCGGGTTCACGCCATTCTCCTGCCTCAGCCTCTCTGAGTAGCTGGGACTACAGGCGCCCGCCACCACGCCCGGCTAATTTTTTTGTATTTTTAGTAGAGACGGGGTTTCACCGTGGTCTCGATCTCCTGACCTTGTGATCCGCCCGCCTCGGCCTCCCAAAGTGCTGGGATTACAAGCGTGAGCCACCGCGCCCGGCCTCATTCCCATATTTTTAAATCCTTAGGAAAGATTTCGGTGTTCATGAGTCATGTAAAAACAAAAGACTATGAGAAGATTACTGACATGATTTTTCTAATTTTTGCACCTGGTCTGAAAATAGTAATTGCAACTTACTTACAAGAGCTACTATTGAGCAAGAGCTCACACACACTGGGGGCTTTAACACACTTTCTAATGTCAGTCATGATCTTGGAAAGTAAGTGTGAATTACAGCCCATTTTACAAGTGGAGAAACTGAGGCATAGAGAAATTAAATAACTTGCCAAAGGTGACACAGCTAAAAAAAGATGGCAATGCAGGAATGGTGACCTAATTCTTTGTGTCTGCTTCCAATTATCCCAAAGTATAACTCTTGCAAACTGTGTCCCAGTTGATAAGTATAATCAATTATTTCTGCACTAGTAAAGCCTCACCTTCAATTTGTGCCCCGGTGAATTCCTAGTTTTTCTAGAATTTCAAAATATGGTCAGTGTCTGATTTCCTGGCAGCATCCCTTTGCCTCCAAATGTCCTCTGGCATAACTGTTAGTTTAAATAAATTTACTGTTTATACTTTTTAAGATTTTCCCAAATATCTCATTTGGAAAGTGAAGACACTTTGTTATGTTTTAAACAATGACTGGAATTGCTGATGTATAGAAATTCTTGTTTTTAAAATTTAGTCTGTTTTATTTCAGAAATCAACATTTGGATTGCATATACTTTTTGACTTATTAATAAAACGGTTTATCCCTCCCTCAATAATTCTTTCCTCCTCTCAGATAACAATGTCTTTTTTAGCAAATCAAGGTAATTATCATTTTAATTAATGTTGTGCTTTGCTTATAAAAAATATTTATAATGGCCAAGCCTGGTGGCTCATTCCTATAATCCCAGCACTTTGGGAAGCTAAGGTTGGAGGATCGTTTGAGCCCAGGAGTTCGAGACCAGCCTTGGCAACATAGAGACCCTTGTCTCTACAAAAAAAAAAAATTGATTAGCCAGGCACAGTAGGACATGCCGGTAGTCCCAGCAACTTGGGAGACTGAGGTGGAAGGATCACTTGAGCCAGGAAAGTCAAGGCTGCAGTGAGCCATGATCATGCCACTGCACTCCAGCCTGGACAACAGAGCAAGATCCTGTCAAAAAAAAAAAAAAGGAATGCATTGGTAAACAGTGTTCATAAGTAATTGTTGAAAAATAAATGAATTGTATCCATTATCGTATTTTCATTTTTCAGGCTATAACTGATATTATAATATGCTTTCCTTTGTATCTTTCTAATTTTATTTAGATGCTTTTCCTGGAAGAGAAAATCCTTTAGATTATGGTGGTATTTCTCCTCTAACAAAGTCTTCTATGGGAAAATGTGACCATTTTTGTGGTTTGTTGTGTACCTAAAATGAGCTCTAGAAAATTCATCCTGATCCATGACTTTTGTGAGTTTACAATAGAAAGTAACATATCTCACTTTTTATTCAACATACATATGTCACTGAAATACATAATCAAGAGGTCATTTATCTCGACACCATAACTATCCAAAACAGAGTTAAAAACAAAAAACAAAAAATGTAATAAAAACAGCAGCAACAGCAAAGGAACGATAGAGTATAATCTCTTCAGGGTAACCAGAATCAATGCTGCCAGCCTTTGGTCCAGGCTCTGGGTCGTTGTTTTCTAATTACGGAGAATCTCAGACATTAGAGTTCATTTCATTTAACAGTAAGCACAATTCTAACTAGCTTCCCTTAGCCCTGTCACTGTCCTGTTTCCCTCTTCCTCCCCAGTGTATCCACTTGGGGTCTTTCAATTTTGCCTGCCTGCATATCTTTGCATCTGTGGTGACACTGATGGAGCCCAGGTGTTTATTCTGTTTCTCCTGATCATGGTAACTACCTCCCCTGTAGCTCCGCTCTTCCATCCCCTCTAACATACCCTTCACTACGGTGGTCCCGCCGTAAAGCTATTGGAAGCACCACCGTCCAGCTTAAAAATCCTTCATGGATTCCCGATTACATGTAGAACTGAGAGCTCCTTAGCACGGTATACAAGACCCTTCATTCATTGGCCACTGCTATTCAGATGCCAAATGAAGAAGAGCAGCCAAGGGGGCTGAGAGCCACGTGTAAGACTTGGTCACAGGTAGCGTGAGGATAACTTCCGGCTTTGTGCAGATATCTAATGTGGTGAGTGGCCTTCAGAGGCCATGGACGTCTGGTCTTCTTGAGCCTTTGAGAAGATGAAGAGTCAATAGAATTAGGAAAAGCTGTTCTTTCTTGGCCTACCAGAGTTCTAGCATCCAAAATTGAATGGTTTTATCATTTTACAATCATTTTATTTTTTATCAAAAAAGTATAAAATTTTAATGAAACATCAATTCATGAGAGTTTTTTCAATCCCTGAAACCCAGTAACTTTTATTGCTTTCGCAGAAAAAGTATTATATTGGGATTATTTTGAAAATTGCATTCCAATACCCAACACTGGCGTCTTGTTAGTCTCCTTGAGCTTTTATTGAGGATATATTGGAATAATTTTAAATATTTTATTACAGAAGTTTTTATATATATAGGCAATTTTCAAAACAACATCATAGAACATTTGAAAGCTCAGAAATAATTTGAGGCAAGGTTTAAGCCAATAAAATCACTTTGCAATATCATTTTAACAAAATTATTCAAATTTTCTCCAAAAGAAAAGTGCAATATCAATTCCTTTGTCTTTTTTTACCTTTTAATTTAGGTTCAGGGGTACATATGCAGGATATTCAGGTTTGTTACATAAGTAATGTGTGTCAAGGGGGTTTGTTGTACAGATTATTTCATCAGCTAGGTATTAAGCCTCGTATTCATTAGTTATTTTTTCTGATCCTCCTTTGTCTTTTCGTTGTTGATTTTTGTTAAGTATATAGACACAAGGAAGAAAGAAATCAGAACGTGATATCTTGAATATTCTCCATTATTCTATAACATGCTCCTTATTTTATTTTGGCTTATCTTGTCACGTTTCTAAGGCAGATACTTCATGTTAATTGCAGATTTTCCATAGACGGCAAAATAGATTTTTTTTAAATGATACATGGTAGCTCCATCTTCCTGCAGGTCACAAGGCAACCTGAGGGTATTGGGTAACCTGTGGCTATAAATTTAAAGTATTTGAATTTAAAGTATATGAATTTAAATTATAAACTTATACTTTAGGGATTGACGAATTAGCATTGGCTTAAATTTTGTTAAAGTTATGCTTAAGAGTAATATAAAAGTAATATTCTCTTTGTAAGGCAGGAAAGCAGGCCAAGGGACTCAACAGCCTCTCACTGGAGTTTTCTCTCTGATTATCCCAGTACTTCACTCTTGCTCAAAATGGTTACTCCAACCACTCTTATAGCATAACCATAACTTAATGTAATATGGATAACCATATTAGTCACAGGAAAGACATTACACATATAAAATTACAGGAAAGCTGTTCCCTTACCAGTAGTAGGAACATCTAGCTTTCCCCATCAGGATGCTTCAGCTACAACTGGAAGAACAGCAGACTAAAAGTAGTTCAACAATAGGAGTTTAGTAAGTCATATAAACCAAGTCTGGTAGTAGAAAGTTTCAGGGGAATCCGGCGCTTCAAAGAACAATCAGGGACCTAGGCTTGTTCTTTCTTTTTTCTCTACTCTCTTTGGAATGCCTGCAAAGTGACTCTTCATAGTTGCAAAATTGATGTTATGCTTCTAACTGTAATCATCATGTTTGCACAAGATGATAGCCAAAGAGAAGAAAGAAAAGTCCGTTCTCTCTCTCTCTCCACCTTCCTCCTTTCCTCGATCCTCACTATAATGGAAGGTGTAAGGACTAAAATAAAGGCCAAATATTATGTATTGGTTTGACATCTCGTGAAAATGCTAGAGCCTCCTATGTCCCAACTAAAATTCTTCCTCCCCACTCTGCTGCCACAGATAAGGTCCCCTAGCCCCACTCTGCTGCCACAGATAAGGTCCCCTAGCGAAAAGACCCTCCTTATCAGGGTGACCAGACACAGCTCCTATTCACGCTTGAGTATCTGGTTTCAGTTCCCTGACAGCCCACAGGATTATTCAAACAAGCCCGTCACATACCCCCTCAGGAACCAGGGGAGAACCACATCCTGTTGATATGACAAAGTCTCCCCCCTGCTACCCCTAGTTGTTTGCCGTGGTCCCAAATGCAACACTTTCCCATGTGGCCACGTGTGGCATGGGCTCCCCTCCCCTCCTCCTCCCCTAGAGCTACGAGTATATGTGGCCAATAAACTGCTGCAAATCTCACCTGCCCAGCTGTCTTTATATCCCTAGAGAGGGAATTCCTCAGTCTCTTGCCAAGGGAGTGAATTGAAGCCAATTTTAAAAATCCGGGAAGGAAATCATTCCCTGAATTTCCTCAGAAATCTTCTATTTTCTTATGTCTCATCTACCAGAAAGAAGTCAAAGTCAGCCCGGAGCGAATCACCAGCAAAGAGGACTGTAATCATTATGACTGGCTTAGACTAGTCAGGGAGCACCCTCTGCAAGGTGCACAGAGCTGCCTGCCATCAGGACACAACTGGGGCTCTGTTAGGGAAGAAGAGGCGAAGCCCTCACACTCACCTTTTAGTATTACTAGGATTGTCTCTGCAAAGGAGAGCAGCACTATCAGGTCTGCTTCTAACATGGGAAGTCTGGTTCTTTTCATTCTGCCTGTCCCTGTAGTGGGTGTAGTAGTAAATCAAAGGTGAATGGCTGCCAAGGGGATGCAAAGAGGGATAGGCGATATCAGTATAAACACTCCGTTTGCATTTAATCCAGTCAACCTCTATGTGTGAAAGATATTAGCCTCACTCTGCTGATGGAGAATTAAAGCTTTGCACTAAGTTCAAGGGCACCACATACTAAGTAGTTGATTTGGGATTCAAATGCGGGTCTGTCTGACCACAGATCTTAAGCTCTCTCGTCACTACACAGATCAGGTGGGCTGAGGCATGAATCTCAATGTCACAGGAGGCTGCTGAAGGCGAGGAAATAAGCTGCTGACACTAGAAAACTTGCTCTAGTACCATGAAATCTGACCAAATGAGGTGCTGGGGGTTCCTTTGGGACACAAAAATAAGAACACCCTGGAGCAAAGTGAGTTTTCTACATAGATGGATCGAACTTACAAGCCAGCTGTCAGCCATCTGGGAACTGATTACGTAATCCGAAGATGAAAGTTCACCTCTGCTTCGTCTTCCACCTGAGCCCTACGTTGTGGTCATTCTCCTAAGCAGAAGAGAAGGACATAAATATGCTACTCAAATCAGTCACCTTGGTAATTGACTAACAGATGTGATAAATTTTCTCTAAGGGAGACGAGTTCATGTAAATCACTTTGAGGATATCTATGGATTCTGAGTCATAGCTTTTTGAAAGCAGATATAACGTGTTTATTTTAATTCAATAATTCTAGTCTTTGTTCCAGTATTTTAAATCATTTCTCTTCAAAGCTCTCATTTGGATCTACTTCATAACAGAATTAGTAAAGTAAACGAGAAGATAAAGAAGTAGGCATATTTCTGTAATCAAATTAAATTATGTATGATTTTAAAATAAAAAAGACAACGTTAAGTGTAGTGGGCTAAATAATGGCTCCTAGGGAGACCCACATCGTGATCCCTGGAACCTGTGAATGTTGCCTTATAGAGCAAATGAGATGTTGCAGATGTGATTAATTTAAGGCTCTGGAGTTGGGGAGAGCAGCCTGGATTATCCAGGTGAGCCTTAAATGTAATCACAAAAGTCCTTATAAGAGGGGCGCAGAGGGAGATGACTTTCTGACTACAGAAGACAGGCCAGGTGCTGCGGGAAGCAAAGATCCGAACAGTATGCTTTGAAGATGGAGACAGAAGTCACAAGCAGAGGGACACAGGCAGCCACAAGAAGCTGAGAAGGGCAAGGAAACAAATCTTCCCCCTCAGAGCCTTATAAAGCCCTGCTGACACTTTGACTTTAGCCCAGTGAAACTGATTTCAGACTTCTGACCTCTAGAACTGTAGGAGGTAAAGAATAATTTCTAAGAAGGCAGAAAAAGAAAGACTTGAAGACAAGTAAACTGATTTTGTGTATCAGGTCCTCCAGTCATTAGCTGTGTCACCTTGGATAGTTCAGCAGTTTAGAAGGCAAGTACTAAACCTCTCTGAACCTATTAATCCATAAAAGGGGTGATAATAATAACTATTGTATTAGAGTTCACTAGAGAAAGAGAACCAACAGGATGGATATACAGAGAGAGATTTATTTTAAGGAATTATCTCCTGCAATTTTAGAAGCTTGATGAGTCTAAAATCTGCAGGCAGGCTGGAGAGTCGGGGAAGAGTTTCAGTTTGGGTCCACAGGCAAATAGCTGGCAGAATTCCTTCTTATTAGTGGGAGTCAATCTTTTTCTCTCAAGGCCTTCATCTGATTGGATGAGGCCCACTCACATTATGGAGGGTAATCTGCTTTACTCAAAATCTACCAATTTAAATATTAATCTGATCTAAAAATACTTTCATGGAAACATCTAGAATAATGTTTGACTAAATATCTGTGTACCATAACCTAGCCAAATTGACACACAAAATTTACTGTCACATGCACCTGATGGGATTATTATGAAAATAAATGAGAGAATATATGCAAAACACAAAGCAGGATAAAAACATCTGATACTATTAACATTACTGCTCATGAAAGGAAACATGATATACTACCAAAGGGCATGAGTTTTGTGATGAGACAACTCTGAATTCAGATTCTAACTTGATCACTCACTGCATCCATGACTTTATGATCTCAACCTCTCTGCCTATCAGCTTCCTCCTTTATAAAACATGATTTTTGAAACCTAGCTTATTTTGGTTTGTGAGGGTTAAATAAAATACTAATTCAATGAAAAATAGTATTTTGCTAATTGAAAACGTGAATGTTCCTACCATCTCTCTTTCCCCTCCATCCTCCCCAGTTGTGCCCCTCTTAGCTTCCCTGGACTTCGCACCCCTGTGGCTTCCTGTGATGCTATTGCCCAACTGAAAGGGCCCGAGGAGAAGGAGAATAGAGAGGAGGGTAAGGTCTAAATGTTTACCATTGAGCGTCTTCACTAAAAACATAACCCTCTGGGAAAAGCATATTTCAATAAACACTATTTTAACATAAGATTTCATTTTATGAAGCGACTCCCACATCCTGGCTGATGGCCCATGCTAGCTAGCAAGGATTTGCCAGTCTGTTTTCAAAAAATTCTGTTAAGAAAAAATGTTATAGACAGATGCATTCCCAAGACTGTACATGCTGGAGTCAGCCAATTTGGCAATTACTTTGTAATTTTCCTTCCATATTTATTCTTTCTACTGTAACTGTATCCAACAAGATTTCAGTGAAGGGTAAAGAACTAGAGAAGTGGAAAGAACACTGGCTCTGGGGTCATTTTGAGCCTGGTTTGGATCCAAGTTCAGCCACTTTTGAACTGTGTAACCCCAAATAAGGCTGCAGGGCTTGATTTCCTCTCTAAAAATGGACATGCTAATAGCGCAACTGTTCCAGATGGTTGCAAGGGTTAGAAATAATGACTGCAAGGTATCTGGCGTGTTAAAAAATAAGTGTTCTGACAATAAACTATTGTCATCATAGGGAGTTTTCTAGAGTCTGGAAAGGACTCTAAGGGATAGGTTTTAGTATAAGGGATATCAGAAAATCTCAGCAAACTGTGGAGTAAAGAATAATAGGTTGAGCTCAGTGGACAGAACCGGAAAATGAAAATAAAACAAGTAATGTCTTTCCTGCTGAGAAAGGTTCATTTAACTAAAAACCAAAGTTAATGAAGCATTCTTGAGACTCTTAAGTTTGTTAGAATACAAAGTCCCTAATATCTAAAGAACTGAAATAAAATTTCAATAATTCCTGGCTTTTCTACTCTGGCTAGAAAAGAACTGCTTTCCTTGGCATCCACAGAATCTATGTGAAGTAGAAGCAGACCCACGCTGGGATTGAAGGCCAATGGTTCTAGTTTAAGCTCCGCCAGTGAGTTACTGCACAGTAGAACAGACAATTTCCCAAGAAAAGAGAGTCAACAAAAGACATTTGGAATCACTCACCCAAGGATACATACATCAGAATCAGTTTTATTATAAATAAAAGGGAACCCAAAGGAATTCTGGCTTAAGCGAGATAGGACAGAGAGGAGACAGTCAGTCCAGAACTTCTAATTTTGCGCTCTCTGTCTATATGTCATTCTATAGATTGCTCATGGATATCTACTGGATATATTGTTAGGATATAGATATATTGGCAGATACCTACTAGGATGTCTACTGGATATATTGCTAAGATATAGATATATTGCTAGGATATCTACTGGAGAGCCCATTATCACGTTTACATTGCAAAGAGCGAGAAGAAAGGGCAGAAATGTGAAAGGGGTCCACATCCTGCTGAGTGAGCAGCCTCCCAGCACTTTATCATGCAGCCAAATCAAACTTCAAGAAGGCAGAAAATGTGGTATTTTAGCTGGATATATTGCTAAGGACAGGGGGATGAGGAAACATTTGATGGAAATCCAAGAAAGAGATGGGAGATAGGCCTACAGCTTTTTTTACTACATGCTTTAATAGTACAGTGGTTTTAAAATAGTTTAAAAAGTTATTTGATATTCTTATCTTCACAAGATGGAGTCTCATTCCCCTTGACTGAGTGTGGGCAATAATATGTGATTCTAATGAATAGAGTGTGGTGGACGTGGCAGTGTTAGACTTCTGAGACCAGGAAATACCATTAAAAGACATTATAATATTTGCTTGCTATCTCTGTGTCTCTCTACCTATCTCTTTGTCTCTGTCGCTCTGTCATTATATCTCTATGTGTGTCTCTGTCTGTGTCTGTTTCTATTTTTCTGTGTATCTATCTGTCTGTGTCTCTATCTGTCTGTCTCTCTCTCTCTATCTGTCTCTCTGTCTCTGTGCCTCTTCTCACTTGCTCAGGAGAAGCAGCCAGCAGCCACATGATGAGGACACTTGAGTAACCCATAGAGAGGTTCACATGACAAGAAACCAAGGCCTCCTGCCAACAGCTATGTGAGTGAACCATCTTAGAAGCAGACCTTCCAGCCCCCATCAAGCCTTTGAATGACTGGAGCCCCTCCCTGCATGCATCCTGTTGGCAACCTCATGAGCAACCCTGAACCAGAACTACCCAGCTCAACTGCTCCAAGATTCCTGGCCCACAGTAACCATGTGAGATACTAAATATTTGCTGCTTTAAGCCACAAAGATTTAGAGTAATTGTGCAACAGGAGATAACTAATACCAATAGCTAAAATATCTAGGGGACAAAAGAAATCCTGTCATGTTTAGAGCATTTTTCTAGTCATCAAATATTTACTGAGCACCTGCTACGAACGGGGTACTGTTCTAGATACCAGGGACACATTCTAGTAGATAATAAGCAAACGATCAAATAAATAATATGTGGAATGCCATGAGAAAAACATAAATGCATGAATGCATGTTGTACCCCTCAGAGTTCTACATGCAGATGGTGAATCCAGTAGCTGTCTCAGCAGGAAAGGATCTAAGAGCTGATGGAAAGCTCACAGACAACCTCCGGAACTATACTATAAAAGTGATCTGAAAGGAAGCTGCAGCTGCTGCTGCCACCACTGACCTTTACACCACACTGCCTTTGACACAGGCAAAGGCTGCTTTTGCTCCGGCCAACACGGAAGCCTGGGGCTCCTGCTGACACTTACGTTAGCAAAAGGAGTGCCCATGTTCAGCCTGCTTGTGACACAGCTGCCTTCCAAATCAAAGCCTTCCATCTGATCAGTGGTATCTGTGCTCCACTGGTGAGGGGGGCTGGAAATTCCAGACTTTTTTTTAATTCTACATTAGAAAAATTGGCGTTTACGTTGGATTCACAATATGGGGAACTGCTAAAATGAGAAGGGGGTATGCAAAATATTTGGGAAAATCATACACGACAGATATCCGCTGTCGAGTAAAGTAAGCTGGAGAGTAAGGGGGTGTTAATTTAGATAGTGTGGTCAGGGAAGACTTCCCTGAGAAGGCAGTATTTGAACACAGACCTGGAGGAAATAAAAAAGCAAGTGCAAAGGCCTTGAGAAAATAGCATATTTAGTATACCTGAGCAACAGAAAACAGATCAGTGCACCCAGAGCAGAGTTATTGAGGGGGCTAGAGAGAGGAGACAAAGTCAGAGAGATAATGAAGGAGGCGGCCAATCAGGAATTAGTAGCATTTTGTTGGCTATGATAAGGAGCATTTAAAGCCAGTTTCTCCATCCTATTAGTTTAAGCACAGGCTAACTAAATATAAGTTGGAGGCAGGGGAAATAATTCAATATTCCTTCTATCATGCCTAACATCGGTGGCTTTCAGGACCCTCGTCCTTTGCCAGCTCCCTCCTCCAATCCGCCCTCCCCCAGGCCAAAGTAAATATGCTTTTATATTGTCTACATTGATTTGATTCCGTTTTCTTTCTTTCAAGGTCTTCTTTCTTATTTTCTGTATCATAACCTGTGCTCCAGTAAGGAACTCGTTGAAATGGGACAGGACACCAGAGAGCTATTTATAGAAGGTGAGGCTCTATTAGTCCGTTCTCGCACTGCTATAAAGATCTACTGGAGACTGGGTAATTTATAAAGGAAAGAGGTTTAATTGGTTCATGGTTCTGCAGGCTGTACAGGAAGCATGGATTGGGAGGCCTCAGAAAACTTACAATCATCGCAGAAGGCAAAGGGAAAGCAGGCACATCTTACACTGGCTGGAACAGGGGAAAGAGAGTGAGGTGGAAGGTGCTACACACTTTTAAACAACCAGATCTCTCAAGAATGCACTCATTGTTATGAGGACAGCACCAAAGGGGAAATCCACTCCCATGATTCAATCACTTCCCACCAAGCCCCACGTCCAACACTGGGGATTACAATTTGGCAAGAGATTTGGGCAGGAGACACACAGCAAACCAGGAAAAGAATTCATCCTAAGGAAAGTGAGAGTCAAGTCACACTAATTAGATTCAGAGAAAAGTGGGTAAGGTAGGAGCGAAGAGATGATTTAGGTACCACCATTTCTGGCATGCAGATTCTTCTTAGATTAACCCACCCAGGACAGGACTCACTTGTGCCCTAAGACACACAACTATAATTTTAAAAGAGTGAAACACTCTAAGATCTGCACTGGTACAAGATGGCAGCACACTGATCCCAGCAACTTGTGCAGTGGTGAGCAAGGGCAGGAATGACCTCTGAAGAGAATAGATATTGGCAGTAACCAAGAACAGGGTTTATATTTAGCACACTATGTTAGAGCTGCCTCTTTGGACATCATTAAAAACAGAAAATATTGGCTGGGCACAGTGGCTCATGCCTGTAATCCCAGCACTTTGGGAGGCCAAGGCGGGTGGATCACCTGAGGTCAGGCGTTCGAGACAAGCCTAGCCAACATGGTGAAACCCCATCTCTACAAAAAATACAAAAATTAGCTGGGTGTGGAAGGGGGCGCCTGTAATCCCAGCTACTTGGGAGGCTGAGGCAGGAGATTCACTTGAACCTGGGAGGCGGAGGTTGCAGTGAGCTGAAATCACACCATTGCACTCCAGCCTGGGTGACAGAGTAAGACTCTGTCTCAAAAAAAAAAAAAAAAAGAAACACAGAAAATAATCATAGAAACCTAGTGCAGGAAATGAAAAACTTGGCTAACGGGAGGCAGCAAAAAGGACCCGTTTATGAGTCAGTGAAATTAGATTTGCGGAAATCCAGCTCTACTTGGAACAAATATAAAAGCTTTTAGTCTCCTTTGAATGGGAAGGACTGAAGCCAGAGAAATGACAATGACCCTCTGACATTATACAGGTTATATGAAAATCATGCCTAAATATTAGAAGTTAGGGCAGTTCCTTCATGATTTAACAATATGTTTCGGACATCTGGAAGAAAGAAGAGACTTGTGCAAAAAAAATTCTAGGGCTTGGGATGGGGGTTGGGGGTAGTTATTGATATCCTATAGTTAATCTCAGTTGCTCTGCTTCTTCCTCAAAACAAATTTAGATCGCAAATCTATTAACAACTAGGTAGAAATGCAAACCCTTTGACTAGTTGTTCATGCTGTGCATTGAATAAAGACACTACATCCAAGGGATATATTTCACACCAGTCCCAGAATTAAAAATTTGCTTTTTGTAACTCTTCTTGCTGTAGTTAACGGTTGCTTTGGGGTAAAAGTCATTTTTTTCCTATGTCTAGGAATTTGGTTTGTATATGAGATAAATATGTATAAATCAAAGCCAAATAGCCTTCGGGCTACCTTTATTCTGAGAAACAACCCTTCAGGGCTTGCTTTGCTCCAAATTAAAGAATGTATTTGGTTCAATTTTCCTTCTTGAAGTCAAGAAAGCAAATGGCAACCAAACGTCCCAGCAGTGGAGAGCTTATTTAAGTGACCTCTTTATTCCATCCAACAGGCTACCATCAGAAAGCCCTCCTTTTCCAGACCTTGTCATCTTTACTACTCAAAGTACCAGGATTTCTAGGCAACCCACACTGCTGGGACAGCATTGGAGCTAGGCAAGCAAGGAGCTAGCCAATCCCAGGATCATAGAGGGAAAACTCTGACAACAGCCACTTGTTCCCAAATGTTCCATATTTCTTCTGATTCCCTGTGAAGCCTTGACCTCCTAGAATCCTCAATCCTCTGTGAGTACATTGGACATGGGGTGCTGGAACACTCATTACATAGGCCCCTAATACTTAGAGCTTCAAGCCTCTGTGTCAGCTGCTCAGGGCCATATCACTTGAACACTGAGCAAACATGCGGTTTATTGACTTCATCAAGCCTCTGACAGTACTTGGACCTCAGCCTGCCAAGGCCCTTGAATCAAAAAGAGTCAATCAAATTGCATCCTTTCTCTGTGTCACCTTCAAGCACTGGTTTAAAGCCAACAATCCAGACCACTGTGATCTCATTCAGTCTGTGCTTTGTTAACTCTAGTGTCCCTATGAATGTATAAGCATTCCTGACCATTCAGCCTTGCCTACAATACAAATGTCTGTTGCCCTAATTTTCACACTGTCTGTGGGAAAGCAATGCGCTGCTTGTATTTGGCTTGATTAGATGGCATTGATCCCCCAACTTCTCAGGAACTGGCCAACACTAATGGGAGTCACATTGCTTGAGTACAGTAGGTCTCTGAGTAGTTGTTCATACTGTGCATTGCATAAAGACTCTAGTATTTATGCAAATGTACATAAATACTGATTTGCATTATTTGCATATTTGCATTATTGCAAATCAGTAGCCGTCCAAATGTCCATACTTTTTGCCCCATTGGGGTTACTCAACAATTGTCTGTTGAAAGAATGGATGCAAATGAATGTATAAAAATATATTTCTACATCTAAACTTGAAAAGTCTATCTTGTAGTGCCAAGAACAGAAAGAAAATAAGCATGTATTGATCTCTGCTGAGATCAATGTCTTATCTACATTATTTCAGCCAACCATATAAATTAGATATCATCCTCACCCACCATCTTACCAATGAGGAAAGTGAAGTTCAGAGAGGTCATTTACACAGCTATTAAGTAACAGAAGTGGAGTTTAAACCCAGATCTATCTGTCTTCAAAGCCCCAACTTTTTCCATAATAGATGCTTCATGCCGACTTTTTAAGAGCTACAGTGTATTTTGAGGATTTTTAAAGAGTTTTTTATGAGGGACGACATTTTTTAAAAAGCATGTTACATAGTAAATGAACTGAAAATGGTTTCCAAGTGAGACAAGATGGCAGGGGAGGCCATCAAGAAGGTACTGACTCGGCTTCCTGCTGACCTCTGACTGTGACGCCGGGAAGGTGTGGAAGAGGAACGAGTTGATAAGCTGGGGGGAGTCCACCGTCACTGAGTCCACTGCTCAGGGCCATACCACTTGAACACTGAGCAAACATGCGGTTTATTGACCTCATCAAGCCTCTGACACTGCTTGGACCTCAGCCCTCCGAGGCCCTTGAATCAAAAAGAGTCAATCAAATTACGTCCTTTCTCTGTGTCACCTTCAATCACTGGTTTAAAGCCAACATTCCAGACTACTGTGATCTCATTCAGTCTGTGCTTTGTTAACTCTAGTATCTCTATTAATGTATAAGCATTCCTGACCATTCAGCCTTGCCTACAATACAAATGTCAGTTGCCCTAATTTTCACACTGTTTGTGGGAAACCAATGCACTGCTTCTGTTTGGCTTGATTAGATGGCATTGATCCCCCAACTTCTGAGGAACTGGCCAACACTAATGGGAGTCACATTGCTTGAGTGCTGTAGGTCTCTGAGCAGTTGTTTATACTGTGCATTGCCACGTCTGGTACTGAGCAGTTAATGATTATTCACTCAAGTGTTTAGATGTAGGCTTTGCGCACAAATTGCTTCAACTACATAACTAACTAACTGAACTTCTTGAGAAATTAGAAACTTAAGCTGAAATGTGGTTGAGTATTTACATGCACCATGAGGCTAATTTTTCACATTCTTTTAAAGTTAAGGGGCAGGGGAGGCAGAGGTTACTGAAACCAGTAAAGAGATGCGCTATGTAAGTTATCTGGTATGATATAAAGACATTTGATTAAATTTGGGTGATTTGAAACATTGTTTTCCAGAATGAAAATCACAAAGATTCACTTTCGTGAAAACGTTTGCTAGGTATCCTATTATCTCCAATTAATTAAAAACAAAATTTAGAAAAATGAATGCATCCCCCTTCTCCAAATAAACCAAAGCTCTAATTTTGTCTATAAACTGAAGTTCAGATCACACATAATTTTTATCTCAGAATCCTTTGGGCTAACATTGAGGACTGGAACAACCAAAAGTATACAATTATGATTTTTTTAAAGAATGATGTTTTAAAACTTACTAGTCAGGCATTAGAAAAGTTATCAAATCTCTTCACAGTATCAGATTTGGCAAATTTGCATCAAGGTAACGTGGCAAAAATCGTGTAATTCAAACCATCAACTCATTTGTCTCCCTCATATCTTCTTTCACATATTGGGTGACTGAGTAACATGCATTAACTTGTATTCTGAGGGAGGGGCAGATCTTTATGAGACACTTGACTAAATGACCATGAAGGAAAATAAGGCACTTTCTTTTCTTTAGACTTATTCCAATACTTAATCTACTATGCAATAGACATTCATTGTTTTGTATCCAGCTAGCTTTGGTTTAATAGCAACTGCTTTGTCTTTCTGTTACACATACAGTTTTGATTTATTTACAATATATGCTGTGCCATTTTGATTTTTATATTGTTTGGTTGGTTGAATAAATTCGTGACACTTGAGGTGATAGTTGTTAAAAACAATACCAGTATTTGATCCAGTTTCATCTCAACTATGTTATACCTGGGCATTTTAGATGTTTATCAAAGGTCTTTTTGGGGAAGAAAGGATATGTATGAAATAACAAACGTATGACATTTATGGGTAACGTTGGCTCTGAGCAAACTTTTGAAAACTTGGTTGACAAAATTTTGGATCAACTGAAAAAAAGCATGACTTTTGAAATCTCTGAATGCCTTGGTTCTCAGTATTATCATTCTTTCTTGAGTTTATTTCTCATTAAAATATGTAGTTTTTAAGACTTTTTTCTAAAAGCATTACGTAATTTTTTTGGAGTGGGTAGATGGGAGTGTCACTTGTATGTTATCGTACAGTTGACATGTATTTTTGTCTATTCTTTATTATCTTAGTAGTTTCATGCTATATATACCATAAGCAACTACTATAGCCTATGAGAAACATGTAAGATGATGTATTTACAGCCATTGTTACAAGTTTATAACATATTTTTCTATTTTGTTTTATATGTATGTTATATAACATTCAAAAAGAATCTTGTTCTTGATTGAGGAAATGATACAAAATGCAAAATTCACAATTTTGATAACTGAAAATTGCCAATTGTTTTGCAGTACTTTATTACATTGGGTGTCTTATCTTTTTTTGGGCTTTTAGTTAGCTAATGAATGGATACATTAGACACTTTTGGGTTTTAGTTGGGAGTTTACATAGCTTACATTTTAATTCTTTGGTTCTGTGCTGTTTCTGTTAACCCACAGCATTATTTGAATAAATGTTATTATACCAATCTACTAAAAAAAAAATGCATGTTACTTGTCACTTCCAGGTTGTAAAGATAACAGATATACCCTATTTGTCAGATAAAGCTTAGAATTTTCAGTGAGACGGAGGCCAGAAGCAATGTGGGGGCTGGACGTGGTGGCTCACGCCTGTAGTTCCAGCACTCTGGGAGGCCAAGGCGGGTTGATCACTTCAGGCTAGGAGTTCGAGACCAGCCTGGCCAACATGGTGAAACATATGAAAAATACAACAGACAAACCAACCAACCAACCCAGCGACAACAAAACAGGTCTACCCTGGAGTCATACTCTAATTTTTGCTATTTTCCTCCCTTTCTGATCCTTTATCCCACTTTCTTTTTCTTCCTCTTCCTTCTCCTTCTTCTTTGTCTAATAGAGGATTGAGTTATTATCATTGATCCATACAAAGTCCCTCTCGCATTTATTTTCTTTAATTCCCACTCCCCATTTCTATTCCCCATCTTCCCATGTGCAACCTTCCTAATATGTTTGATACGCATCTTTTTGTTTGTATTTTTAGAAAATGTTTATTGTTTTGTGTGCAAAAAAAATTAATAAAAAAAAAGAATTTTCAGTGAGAGCCTGGAACATAGTAGACACTCTAAATATTTATCAAATATACTAAATAAATAAGGAAATAAATGTTTTTCTTTTATATATACACTGGAAGTGAGGGCCACAAAATTGAAAAATAAAGCACACATCTTTTTCTTTTTCTTTCTTTAAAGATCATTTTAGTCATTGATGCAAACTACACCTTCATATACATGACAGTCTCTTGTTCAAAGTCCACAGGTAACCATAGTAGCAGAGTGGTAGTGACTTCATGCAGGCATAAGGCATCCTACTGAGAAGTAAATAAGCTACCTAGTTAACAGTATTGATTAGCTGTAATTACTTGACTCTGGTTTTTATATAGTCTCCCTTAAATTATCAAATAACCAAAATAAAGTGCACTGCAGTTCACTTGATCAATAACTGTAAAGTCAAAACAGATATTCTAAACTTTGCCTGCAACAAAATTATTTTATAAGTCAGCAATCAGCAAGAAGTTTAAAAGAGAAGTTGCCAGAGCTTCCTTCTCATTATGCCACCTAAAACAATTACCCTACTTTCTTTGTCTCTGGGCATTAATAAAAATATATTAATGTTTAATGATGATGGCAGTAGTAGCTAAGACTTACTGAGCACTAACCAGTTTGTACTTTACCTATGTTATCTCATTTAATCATCATCTTACAAGATTGTCTCATCTCCATTTCACAGATGGCGAAAAGTGAGCTTCAGAGTTGCCAAGTCAGACAGGGAATAATAAGTGTCATTCCCAGAGATCCCTAGCTGAAGCAGTCTTATTCTTGTGGAAACAGGCTTTCATAGTTTCATCAGTTGACCAATTTTCAAAGCTCTGTGAGTCATTTGTAGAGAAAACATCAGAACTATAAGAGCTAAGTCCCTCTAGGGGAGTACCCTTGTGCAAGTAATTCGATGAAATAATAATATTAAACACAATTTTTTCATTTGTTTATTGTCTGGGATATAAGTTTTGTGATGGCAGAAACCAGGTCTTTCATATTCAGAGCTGGATTATCTTGCCAGGCACATGGTAGGTGCTCAATAGTTGTTCAATGAGAGTGTGGGTAGACAAATAAATCATGTACTGTCAAAAATTATACATTTCATAGAAATATATTTGTTTTTTTATTTTAAATTGTTAAAGATGTACCTTGTAAACATATGGCTTTTTGAATGCCACAATATAGTGAATATAGCTTAAAAATGGAAATTTGCTTTTATTTAAGTGAACATATAGTAACACTATGTAAAACATCATTTGTCATAAAGAAAATATTCTTATAAATATTTCACATAATTTTAGATTTTGGAAAAATTTCAAAAAAAATAAATTAAAAAAAAAATTTCTAATGACCAAACAGCCAAAACAATCTTGAGGGAAAAAAAACAAAGCTAGTGGCCTCAAAAGTTCTGATTTTAAAATATATTTCAAAGCTATAGTAATCCAAACAGTAAGGTACTGGTAGAAAGACAAACATATAGTCCTGTAGAATGGAATAGAGCCCAAAAATAAGCCCTTTCATATATGGTCAAATAATCTTTGACAAACATGCCCAGGCTATACGATGGAGAAAGACTAGTCTCTTCAATAAATAGTGTTGGGAAAATTAGATATCCACATGACAAAAAATTAGTTAAATTCTAATTTTAAACTATATACAAAAATTAATTCAAAATGGACCTAGCCATAAGACCTGAAACTATAGAACTCCTGGAAGAAAACATAGGAAAAAAGCTTCATGACATTAATCTTGGCAATAATTTTTTTGGAAATGACACCAAAAGCACAGGTAACAGAAGCAGAAATAGACAAATGAACTACATCAAAATTTAAAGTGTGTGGCAAAGGAAATAAACAGTAGAGTAAAAAGGTAACTTACAAAATAAGAGAAAATCTTTGCAAACCATATATCTAAGTGGTTAATAACCAGAATATACAACTCAACAACTACTCAATAAATAACCTAATTAAGAGATGAGACTGGGCCTGGTGGCTCACTCCTGTAATTCCAATTACTAGGGAGGCTGAGGCAGGAGGATTGCTTGAGGCAGGAGGATTGCTTGAGACCAGGAGTTTGAGACCAGCCCTGGTAACATAGCGAAACTCTGTCTCTAAAAAATAAAAAATTAGTCAGGTTCAGTGATCTGTGTTTGTAGTCCCAGTTACTCAAGAAGCTGAAGCAAGAGGATTGCTTGACCCCAGGAGTTCAAGGCTGCAGTAAGCTGTAATTGTGCCACTGTACTCCAGCCTAGGCAACAGAGAAAGACCCTTTTTTTTTTGGTGGGGGGGAGGCGGGGGAAGGAAATGGACAAAGGACTTGAATAGACATTTCTCCAAAGAAGATATACAAATGCCCATCAAGCAAATGAAAAGATGCTAAACATCACTAATCATCAGGAAAATATAAATTAAAACCACAATAAGATATCACCTCACAATTGTCGGGATGGCTTCTATCAAAAAAAGAAAGAAAATAAAACAGAAAATAACAAGTGTTGGTGAGGATGTAAAGAATTTGGAACCCTTGGGAACTCTGTTGGTGAGAATGTAAAATGGTTCAGCTACTATAGAAAACATTATAGAGATTCCTTAAAATATTAAATATACAATCACCATATGATCCAGCAATCCCACTTCTGGAAATATACCCAAAAGAATTGAAAATATCAGAGACATATTTTTACACCCATGTTCATTGCAGCATTATTCACAATAGCCAAGAGTTGGAAGCAACCTAAATATATATATGACAGATGAATGGATAAATAAAATGTGATACACATAACATACAGTGGAATATTATTCAGCTTTAAAAAAAGAAAGCCCTGCCAAATGCTACAAAACCTTTAGGACATTACACTAACTGAAATAAGCCAATTATAAAAAGATAAATGATTCCACTTATATGAGATATCTAAAGTAGTCAACTCTTGGAAACGGAAAACAGAATGGTGGCTGCCAGAGGCAGAAAACATGGGGATAATGGAAGATGTTAACAGATACAGAGTTTCAGTTTTGCAAGATGAAAAAGTGCTATGGACCTGTTGTACAATGATGTACATACAGGTAATACCATTGTAATATAGGTACTATTATTACATATAGGTAATAGTATTACATATTACATATGTAATTACATATTTTATGTATATAAATATATTACATATATTACATATAGGTAATACTATTGTACTATACATGTAAAAATGGTTAAGATGGTAAATTTTATGTTTCGCCACATACAAAAACCCATATAATTGCCAACTTCTCATTATGTAAAACACGTATATTGTTTTTAAAACCAACCAATCAACCAACCCTCTACTTCGTTCACGTTTTATAAAAGATAGTACATTTTACAACCAAATAACAGACACAACCTAATCTCAGAGTAAAAGATAGTACTCTGGACTGGAGCTCACCTCTCCCAGCTGTGGGATGCCGAAGCCACGCAGATGCGGAGCAAAGCGGGCAGCTGCTGGCTGTGAGGAGACTGTGGAAGATATAAGGAAGTGCGTTATCAAAATATCCACAGAGAACACTGAAAACTCAGTGGATTCAAAATCCATTAACAATTTGGAACCAAAGATCATACATGGAAGCAAATCAATGGGCTCTGGAATATCCTTGGACAACAGTTATAAAATGGATTGTCCTGAAATGAGTGTATGTATTATATCATAATTAATGATAAGAATAAGTGGAATCATAAAAGCACTGGAATGGCATCTTGGTCTGGTACAGATGTCGGTGTGGCAGACCTCAGAGAAACACTCACAAACTCGAAATATGAAGTCAGGAATAAAAATGATCTTACATGTCAAGAAATTGTGGAATTGATGCACACTTTTTCTTAAGAAGATCACAGCAAAAGGAGCAGTTTTGTTTGTGTGCTTCGGAGCCATGGTGAAGAAGGAATAATTTTTGGAACAAATGGACCCGTTGACCAGAACAGGATAACAAGTTTTTTCAGAGGGGATTGTTGTAGAAGTCTAACTGGAAAACTCAAGCTTTTCATTATTCAGGCTTGCCATGGTACAGAACTGGATTCTGACACTGAGACTGACAGTGGTATTGATGATGACATGGCGTGTCATAAAATACCAGTGGAGGCCGAATTTTTGTATGCATATGAGACATCATTTGCTGATAAACTGAGACTGGAGTACCAAAGAAAGATAGAAGTGAGAGATGACCCGAAGATTCTTTACCAACTCAGTGGATTAAATGCCATTTACTATGATGGAGAACACTGTAGAAGGAGTATAATTGGAGGAAGGTGAGAAATAAGAAGTTCACTTTTGGTCACTTTAAATTTGAGATGCTTGTGCAACATCCAATCAGATATTAGAAGTAATCTATAGTTCAAAGAAAATTCTGAGCTGGAAAAATACTTTGGGTATAATCAGCAGATAGGAGTTATTAAAGTCTTGAAATGCAAGTGTGAGTATAGGTAGAGAAAAGAAGACATTGAGGACTGAGTCCAGGGTACTTCAACATGTAAAAGTCTGGAAGAGAAAGATAATACAGCAAAGGAGGCTTAGCAATAGTGGAATGGGGGACTTCATGGGGGATATCTTCAAAGTCAAGTAAAGACAAATTTTTGAGGAGAAAGTGAACAATTCTATCATGACCTCTTGAAATGATGACTGAATATTGACATTGACTTTGGCAATGTCAACATTGGAGGTCTTTGGTAATCTGAATAAGAGTTGTCTGTGTGCAGTGATGAGGAGTAAGGCTAAACTGGAGTCGTTCCCAGAGAGAACTAGAGGTAGAGAGAGGATCACATGTATCAACAATTTTTTCAGGGAGCTTCTATGAAAGGGAAAACCATGGGATCTCCACTACAGGAAGATGTGGCATCTTGGGATAATGTTTTATTTAGGATTATAAATGTTATATTATGTTTTTATGTGACTGGAAAAGAACTAAACATCGAGGAATGATAGTGGATAATTATAGAAGCAAACACTGTGAGTAGGCAAGAGGGGATTGAATGCAGTGCCTGAGGGGATGGTTTGACCTAAAATAGGCACATTGCTCCTCATAAACAATAATAGGAAGGCAGGCAGTGGCTATGAGCCCTGAAGGATGCAGGTCAGTGGATTTCATCGGATAAGAAAATTCTCTTCTGATTGCTTCTATTTTCTCAATAAAATCAGAAGCAAGTCCACCTACTGAGAATCTAAGGTTGAGAAAGGCAAAGGTTTAAGGACAGGAAAACTGTCTTCTCTGGAAGTAAGAGAAAGGCTGACTAGAGAAATGTAGTAGCATACACATTGCAATGTTTCATCCATGTCATTAACTTTACATAAGACAGTATGTATTTAGCAAAAAGGTAAAAAACCACCTGAGGATGAACTAAATTCCACCTGTTCCCGTTTCTGAGTAAGCTAGAATGTGAGGTCCATGAAGGAAGGGATTGTTGCCTACTTTGTAAAAAAAAAAAATCACTGTGCATAGAACATTGCAGACATAGTAGATGCTCAAGAAACATTTAGTGAATGAATTCATGAATGAGGAGGCACTGTATCTCTAGTTTTTGTCATTGCTACAGATGGTCTTCACACTCACAAATATTTACTTTCTCACCTTATCCTAGCACATTTTTAGTAGCACTTTCCTTATTTTTTTTAAATATATGGCCATTTTTAAGAAAGCATTTTGTGGTTTACATTCATCTATTTTTCATTCTTCAAAACGTTGTTTTGCAGTATCTAATGGACAGTTTAAAAGCTTCATGAACGAAAAGGCGCCTTTTGCCAAAATTAAGTGAATGCAAAAGAATGAAAAGTTTGGGCTGAGTTCAAAATTGTAAGCTCCTAAGGCAAATGAATGCACAAAACTTGTGGTTTTCATTTCCCATATTCTGATATTAAACATATGAAATTTGGGGACAAATTTCCAACGATAAAATGTTCCAAAGACTCTTAAACCCAAATCTTACTAAATAGCCTGACTAGCAATCGTATTTTTTATTTGAATGTGTTTATTTTTCTACAACAACAGTAAAAATTTTACTAAATCCCAGGCCATCTGTAATTATTTCACAGAAATGAATGGCTCTGTATGTTTATTGAGACTGCTACTCTTCAACCACTGGAGGATATTAATCTTACTCTTTCTCATAAAACTGTCTAACAAACATAAGAAAAATATAAAATTTTGCTAGCAAATACAGAAATGCAAGTAAAAGCAATAAGGCAGCATTTTCACCAGTTAAAAAGGTAATGAACATCACTATGTATTTAGGTTTTTCATATTGTTATGATTTTCTTAGGATACATTTTTCAGTATGGAATAATTGAATGAAAATCTGGAGGCCAGAGGCAGTGGCTCATGCCTGTAATCCCAGCACTTGGGGAGGCCGAGGCAGCGGATCACCTGAGGTCGGGAGTTCGACACCAGCCTGACCAACATGGCGAAAATCTGTCTCTACTAAAAATACGAAAATTAGCCAAGCGTGATGTCATGTGCCTGTAATCCCAGCTACTCGGGAGGCTGAGGCAGGAGAATTGCATGAACCCAGGAGGCAGAGGTTGCAGTGAGCCGAGATCGTGCCACTGCACTCCAGCCTGGGCAACAGAGTAAGACACAAAAAGAATGAAAGAAAGAAAGAAAGAAAAAGAAAGCAAGAAAGAAAGAAAGGGAAAGAAGAGAAAGAAAGTAAAAGAAAGAAAAAAAAAAAAAAAAAAAGAAAGAAGAAAAAAAAGAAGAAAAGAAGAAAGGAGGAAGGAAGGAAGGAAAGAAGGAAGGAGAAGGAAGGAAGAAAGGAAGGAAGGAAGGAAGGTAGGAGGGAAGGAAGGAAGGAAGAAGGAAGGAAGGAAATCTGGAAATACACAGGTAAATTACTTCAGAAAATGTAACAAATTACTATACTGAAAGCACAAATTTTATAACATCTTGCCATCATAGGCTTCTTGTCATTTAATTTTTTAAACTTAATATAGTAAAATTTACTCTTTTTGGTGTACATTCTATGAGTATTGACAAATGTATAGTGTCATGTAACCATACCACAATCAATATATACAACAATCCATCACCCCAAAAATGCCTCTTTGTATAGTCAACCCCTTCCCACCCAGCTCCTGGCAACAACTGATCTGTTCTCTGTGCTTGTAATTTGTCTTTTTCCACAATGTCATATAATTGGGCTTATACACTACTAAGCCTTTTGAGCTTGGCTTATTTCACTAACATAAGACATTTAAGATTCTTCCATATTGTTGCATGAACTAGTCATTTTTTTCCTTTTGTCACTGAGCAGTGTTCCATTTTGTGGATGTACCAAAGTTGAATATCCATTAATCAGTTGAGTTGTTCACAGTCTTTGGTGATTATAAAAAAAGTCACTGTAAATATTTCCATATGGATTTTTGTGTGAACCTAAGATTTATTTCTCTTGAGTTAATTGGCACTTTTTAGAAAAATTATTTATCATATTTATTTTATTGCATTTAAGTATCCCTGCTACAAATTCAAGTTTTCCCAGGGGATATTAGTACCCCAGTTTGAGAAACATAAGCTTAGGTAAAGCCATATCCAAGATAATTGTACATAAAACTCTGAGCACTTAGTTTAAATTTGGAAAGTGCTAGAGATACAAAGAAATCCTCAAATATAAAATTAATTGTGAAACTTTAAATTATTGAGACTAGTTAATGTGCATTTTTTTGTTTTTTAATAAATGACTCCAACTTTCAAAACTTAACTTTGAATGCTTCTATTGGTTATAGGGAAATATGTAAGAAGACATAAAAGGTTTTTGAATGTAAAGTTTCCAAAATAACTTGAAATTTGAATGATCAGTGTTAATTTCCAATAATCTTAATTCTAAAAATAAGATAATAATAATTGTCCTTGTCTATAAGAAGTTTACAGATGCACTGGGGTAGTTTATCTTGTGCTTGGAGAGTGAAACAACAATCCAGGACAGAAGGTTAAAAATAACAAACGAGTACAATAGTTAATAAGTACTAATGGAGTTCAGAGATGTAGGATACTTCATTTGAAGTTGCTGGCTTCTTCTATAACTGGTACACTTTGGAGTGTGAAGACAATTTAGACAGGCTTTTTGTATTGATTCTTTTCTCTGTCCTTGTAAAGAACTATAATGAGTTACAATGTCACCCAAGATAATTAGAATACCCCTTTGGCACTCAAATAGCAAAATATACTTGTCTTTGTATCCAGAGTACATCAAGTGTCCTCTTCTAAAACTGTCTGGTAGTATTACCCATATGATAGATTATATAATGCTGCTATTAAATTTGGAGAACATTAACAGAGGAGGATGAAGGACTAATGAGTCATTCCCAAGTAAGGCCATCTGATTCTATTTGTACAACAGACTAATCAAAATCAGATGTAGCTAAGTCTCAATTCAGATATAATTTTACAGGCGGAAAATAATAGTGTATTTTCACAATACCAAAGAGAATACACTTTCGGCAAGTTTTCCAAAATATGTTTACCTAGCATATCATATGAGAAAAAGTATCAGAGTTGAAATAAAAATATTTTTGCACCCAAAAGCACATAAACAAGCACATATGCTTCTTTTTGTTTCTCCCTCCCTTTCCCAGTTTTCTTCCTTCCTGCTACTTTGTCTCCACCCATCTTCCTTCCCATGGATACACACCACAAATGTGCACGAAGTCATCAAAAAAGCATGTTTATTTTTAAGCTTAGAACATTTGATTCCTAGACATCTAATCACCAAGAAGCATAAAACTATTTTATATTAATTACTAAATTTTAAATATGTGAAATATAGATAGATGATGATGGTGATAGATGATAGATAGATAGATAGATAGATAGATAGATAGATAGATAGATAGATTAGATGATAGATAGGTGATAGATAGATAGATAGGAGATAGATAGATAGATAGATGATAGATAGATAGATGATAGATAGATAGGAGTCAGCCCTCTGTATCTGTGGGTTGCACATCTGTGGATTCAACCAAATGTGGATCAAAAATACTTGAAAAAAATATATGATTGTAATGGATGAAACAGTTATAATACAGTGCAGTGTGCAATGAAAGAGGGAGAGTAATGCCTAGTGTGTAATGAGAGCACAGAGAAGTATCACCCAGCCCAGACTGAATTAGTAAAATCTCTAAAGGAGACAGATCATCCATGAGTTGAGTCTTGAAAAGGTAAGCAGAAGGAAGGCAATCAGATGACACAGCAGATAAGAGAAACTGATTTCGTGGAACTACAAGTGGTTTTATAAGGCTGCCATGTAAGCTGCATTCAGAGGTCTATAATAAACTGGAATTCACTTTTTTCATTTACAAGATTCCCAGTTTTCCAGTCCTAGCATATCTCTTCCCTCTCTACATATTCAGCATTTTTTTAAATTTATTATACTTTGTGTTCTGGGATACATGTGCAGAACGTGCAGGTTTGTTACACAGGTATACACGTGCCAAAGTGGTTTGCTGCATCCATCAATCCATCATCTATATTAGGCATTCCTCCTAATGTTATCCCTCTCCTAGCCCCCTACTCCCCAACAGGCCCTGATGTGTGATGTTCCCCTCCCCATGTCCATGTGCTCTCATTGTTCAACACCCACTTATGAGTGAGAACATGTGGTGTTTGGTTTTCTGTTCTTGTGTTAGTTTGCTTAGAATGATGGTTTCCAGCTTCATCCATGTCCCTGCAAAGGACATAAGCTCATCCTTTTTATGGCTGCATAGTATTCCATGGTGTATATGTGCCACATTTTTCTTTATGCAGTCTATCATTGATGGGTGTTTGGGTTGGTTCCAAGTCTTTGCTATTGTGAATAGTGCTGCAATAAACATACATGTACATGTGTCTTTATAGTAGAATGATGTATAATCTTTTGGGTATATACCCAGTAATGGGATTTCTGGGTCAAATGGTATTTCTGGTTCCAGATCCTTGAGGAATCGCCACACTGTCTTTCACAATGGTTGAACTAATTTACACTCCCACCAATAGTGTAAAAGTGTTCCTATTTCTCCACATCCTCTCCAGCATCTGTTGTTTCCTGACTTTTTAATGATCACCATTCTAACTGGTGTGAGATGGTATCTCATTGTGGTTTTGATTTGCATTTCTCTAATGATCAGTGATGATGAGCTTTTTTTCATATGTTTGTTTGCTGCATAAATATCTTCTTTTGAGAAGTGTCTGTTCATATCCTTCACCCACTTTTTGATGGGTTTTTTTTTTCTTGTAAATTTGTTTAAGTTCTTTGTAGATTCTGGATATTAGCCCTTTGTCAGACGGACAGATTGCAAAAATTTTCTCCCATTCTGTAGGTTGCCTGTTTACTCTGATGATAGTTTCTTTTGCTGTGCAGAAGCTCTTTAGTTTAATTATATCCCAGTTGTCAATTTTGGCTTTTGTTGCAACTGCTTTTGGTGTTTTAGACATGAAGTCTTTGCCCATGCCTGTGTCCTGAATGGTATTGCCTATGTTTTCTTCTAGGGTTTTTATGGTTTTAGGTTTTACATTTAAGTCTTTAATCCATCTTGAGTTAATTTTTGTATTAGGTATAAGGAAGGGGTCAATTTTTAAATGAACATGTAGTTAATTTATTTCCTCTGGAGGATTAAATTTGCACACATACCATCTCTGAAGATGCCGGTCATATTTGTGGTGAGTCAGGGAGTCATCCCTAAACAGGCTTTCTGTGGCAGAGCTTACCACTGCTCACCAATACCCTTTCTCTCCTCTTCTTCTTGGGCACACACCTAAGTAGCATTCTTTGGCCTCCTTGCTGGTAGGTTGGCACCATGTAACTAAGTTCTGGGAAAATTGAATGTGAATAAAAGTGATCTATGCTGCTTCCAAATCTGACCCATAAAAATATTCCACAGTCAAAGCTCCACTCTCACTTTTCCCATTCTATACTGATCTGAGATATTAAAGATGGCAATACCATGAGACGGAGGTGACCTGTGAAAATAGAGTCCTTCCAGTGATCCACACTGAACTGTGAATGAGCACAAAATAAGTCTTTTTTTTTTTTTTTTTTTTGAGACAGAGTCTCGCTCTGTTGCCCAGGCTGGAGTGCAGTGGTGCAATCTCGGCTCACTGCAAGCTCCACCTCCTGGGTTCAAGCCGTTCTCCTGCCTCAGCCTCCCGAGTAGCTGGGACTACAGGCGCATGCCACCATGCCCGGCTAATTTTTTGTACTTTTTTAGTAGAGACGGGGTTTTACCATGTTAACCAGGATGGTCTCTATCTCCCGACCTCATGATCCGCCCACCTCAACCTCCCAAAGTGCTGGGATTACAGGCATGAGACACCGCGCCAGGCCACAAAATAGGTCTTTAATGGTATTAAGTCACTGAGGTTTTGGGATTATGTGGTTAGATAAATCAACCCTAGCTCAGAGTATTCATTGCATCCTCTAAACTCATACTCTTTGGTATGTATTTTTTACTTGATTTTTTTGTCCTGACATACTGGATATTACAGTGTATCAGCATACCGTGCAACATGACTAATTTTTGCCACCTTCTTCATAGAAGTCTTAAAACCCACCACATAAATAGCTCCATACCAACTGATTTGAACTGAATGTCTGACCCACTATACACTTGCTCTGCACAAGAAAATCTCTTAGTTTCAAGCTGTTTTAAGGGTCTTTCAGAAAGAAAAAAATAATCCTGAAACTCTATGTACTATTTATGCCAAATACTAGGGATCTCTTCTTGGATATTGTTTACTATTTTGCTTAGTTATAGAAATACTTTTCTCACCTTTCTCTTCCGCTTCATTTCTCTGTAATAATCTTATGTTGTGACTTCTTTCAATAAGAAGCAACTTTTTACTAGGAATTTTAACATAATAAGTGAATTAATAATTCATTATTCTATGGTTTAATACAGGTTAATTATTTTCAACAAGAAAATAGCATCTTAAACTTTTATATTTAAGTTATTTGCATAAGAAAACTTTTAATAATAAAATGATCAATGCTTATTTTAAGACATGAAAAAAATACAAAGACATTTAAAGAAAAAATAATCTCTTTCGTATTCTCCCTTATTCCCACCAGGCAACAACCAAATTGAACATATTACTTTTTACCTTCAAAATTCACTTTATTCTATTTTTTTTTACAAAAGTTACCTAAACTTGCTGAAACAAGTAAAACAATGCAAAAATATATAAAGACAATAATCTTTTCTTTATTCTCCTTCCAATCTCACCTCCTGAGATTAGCCATGTTAATAGTGTGGTGTACTTCATCACAAAATTCTCCATGCTCAAACAACACAATACATTTTTTTATTTTTTATATAACATAGTTAATACTTGATCTCTAACTTGCTTTTATCCCTTAACTATGTATCCTGGATATCCATCAAAGACAGCAAATACAGATGTAATTCACTGTTTTCAATAGTGATCTAATATTCCATAATATGGATAAAACAGAAGTATTCAACTACTTGGTTATTGATAGATTTTTTTACTTTTTTTGCAGTTTCCTGTGTATGTGTATGTGGGGTGTGTGTGTGTGTGTGTGTGTGTATGTGTGTGTAACGGTAGTGGGAAACAGTTCACCACTACAAACAATACTTTCATAAACACACTTGCGCATAGGAATTACATTCAAAATATTTAATAGTTGGCATGGCAAATAAATTGAATAATCAGAACTGATATCCAATGAATCAGCTGGTACACCATATACCTATGCATAATTAAATTATCAGCTCTACTTTTTCATTCTTTCTTTTATATTGGTGCTTGCATTTTCATAGTATAGGTGCCCCCTAGACCATATTGTCCAGGTTCCAGTTTTCCCCTATATTGTGTATATTTGTGTATCAGGTGAGTATATTCTGCATGTAGGAAGGATGTAAATTGTGCTGGCTATAGAGAAGACTGTGGCAAATGTTCCCTAATCTGAAACTTCTTTACAATTTATGCATTTCTATAACAATTTTTGAATTGGCTTTTGTGTAATTGCAGAATCTGACTTTCAGGGTTATTTTCCAAAATTTAATTTTTGTTCAGGATCCAATTTTTAGTAAACAATTTAAAAATTCAAGACATCTTGCAATATTCTTTAGAAACTTTCTCAAACTATTTTAGTCTCCCTTTTAGTTTTTCCTTTTCCATAGTGTTCCCGAGAAATAAAATGCCCTTAGCTTGAATCTAACTCTTCTCTTTTGTCTTCCTAGAGCAGTCCATAATTGCATACCATACATCAGAAGAGGAAACATACCATATCTCATAAACTGTTAGGCTTTGATTTATTTGTTACAAAGATGTCAGTTACATATCTCTGCATAAATTGAATTTATATTTTCCTCACCTTCAGTTCTCTAAATTAACCAAAAAATAGCTCTGAATTCTTTTCTTTTAAAAAATGAATAAATGCCCTAAGAGATAGAAATGAAGAAAAATATTTATGGAGGGCACATAAAAAAGACAATAGACATCAGAAGTCAAACACCCTCATTTTACAGGTAAGGAAACTGGGGTTCAAGAAATTTCAACAACTTATATAAGGTAAAGAACTAGTGGAGAAAATGTAATGTACGGAATTTTTGCACATAAGGTGGCAATGAAATGCTTGGTTTGCCAGTTCTTCTTTAATAATAAATACAAGCGAAATTTTCACATCTAAACTTGGAGTGTGCCAAATAGTTTCTTCCTAATCTCATGTTTCAAAGTCCAGTTAATCTATGTTTTGGAGAGGGTGGGGAAAATATGATTAAAATTTTCCCATATATACAAGTCTTATTGCATTCTTTACCATCATCTCTGTTTAAATCTGTTAATATATTACTAACAACCCTAAAATAGAAATAAATATAGCCACTCATTGGAGAGAGTCAAAAAGCTGCTTTTTCTCTATGTAGTCTATATAAATTCAGCTTTCCTAAGTTAGTTAAAACAGACATTTTACCCCAGAATTACTTAAAATTCTCACTGATTGAAGCCCAAATTCTTTTTTATGTCCTCTATCTTGTTTTCAATCACCTGAATCCTTGAAGAATTGAGTGAAATTTTTTCTTCTTCACAAAGTTTATATCAACTGCAGTTCTGATACTGATGTGACATGCCAAGGAATGGGAAGAACTTGGCAAAAGTTGTTTTAGTAGAAAGTTGACCTATTGGAACATAAGGTTGTTTCACTAGGAAGTTGTTTTTATCCAGCACAATGAACTACCCTAATGTCTGGAACCACTAAGCCCCTCACATGTTAAATTACTATATGCATTAGATCTGCCATCCCATGCCTTTTAAATATGGCCATATATAAATATATTTGCTTATTTTCATGATGGTTAATGAATAGTATGTTTTCATCAGAAATAGATTTTTAAAGATTCAAAATGTGCATATTGCAATTTAAATGGCTTAGATGTAAACAGAACTGACATTAGACTTTACACTGCAGTGTTAGATGTTCGTTTAGCAGTTTCTCTCCCAGAAACATAGGAATGGTGCTACTTCTGTTCATGTCGACAAGCTCTAAGAGACACTGTTACTGGAGTAACTAACTAATAACTGGTTTTATCTTTCCCATGCATCAAGGACAAGTGAATAACCTTCACTAATAATAGCAGCTTATAAACACTGAGTTGCTGTAAACTTGACGTTAAAGTTTGCTCTCCTATTATGCCCTAATATCTGATTAAAAATCATAGTGTTGATAACCTTAATGCGTATAATCTACCTCCTTCCAAGAAGCACTGCCAATATACTGCCTAATTAGCAACACTGTCGCCTTTTCTTAGGAAACACAAAATCCATGCAATACCTACTTCCATTCATCCATGATAAGGCCATTAAACACCTCGCTGCCGGGGGAGGTTGAAATATCCTTACAGCTTACATGGCTATAACAAAAAATCCTCCCAAGTTATCAAGCATTTGATCAACTAGAAAACACTATCAGACCTTGGGTAAATTACAGGGAACCATCAATTGCACAGTAACAAATTAAAGTTAGCAAGGCAGAGACCAGAACTGAGGAATATTTAGGTGCAATGGCAGCCTCTGTTGGCTTGGAACTGGGCCAGACGGGAAATCAATCCTCCAAGAACCATTTTCCACATGTAAGAAGCACAAATGACCATATCCTGTTAACATCAAGAAAGGATATTTCTGAAGGTCATTTGTCATTGCTACTCTTAGTCTTTCGACAACACAAGCACTGCCTGTCAAACTTGGCTTTTCCTGAGTCTGAAGAATGTTTGCAGCTTTACTTGTATGTTTTCAGAAAGACATTTATCCTGCCTTGGGACCAAGTAATTAAAAATATTTACTGCTTTACACCTGACAATGTTGTTATTTGAAGGAAGAGATTTGATAAATAAAAAGCAGAATAGGAGTTTTGTTCAAGAAAGTCTTTCCACACCACAATTTATACGTAATTGTAAATTAATGACTGGAATGAGGAAATGGTTTGTTAATCTCTAAATCCCAGCCATCACTCACAGAGGGTCACAGCTGTGAAATCCTCAGGCAATAATGGTATGAAACAAGGACCAATCTTTAATCTATTTGTGCAGTAGGCACAATAATCACCTTTCCTTTCTGAACCCAGTTGGCTTCTGCACTTATCTGAGCACCTGTTGCTGCCCCGTGGTGGCACAGGGGTCACCACAGCAGAGCCCCTCTCCTTCCCCTCAAAAATACTCACCTGATCTTTGTCTGCAAGTCCCTGCTCTCTTCCTTCTGAAGTTAAAACAACAGAGGATTTTTAAGGCTTAAAAATGATTTATATAACAAACTCTTTTTCAAGCCAATAACAGAAACAATGAAGATTTACGGAAAGTGATTAGACAACATAATCTGTAAATACAAGACAAGTTACACTATCTTGTATTTACAGATTAAGTTTATATTTTGTTTTGTTTGATTTTTTGTGTGTATACACATTCTATGTATATATAAGTTTATGTGTATTAATATATATCATTATAGCTACATACATTGTTATTTTTATATAAATGTTATATTAATTTTATATATAGACATGATAAAAGCTGCCATTTCTTGAGCACTTACTAGCTGCTAGGTATATCTACTGCATGATTTAGCCACAAAAATTCCATGAGGTTATTTTACAGATGAAGGTACAAGCTAAAGAGCATGCTTCTGGATCTGGATCCTGGGAAACAAGGATACATGATGCACACAAAGATTAAAGCAAAAAGAGAAGAGAATGCAAAGACGAAAGAGGGATACAAGATGAAGAGTTTTCTCTCTACAGGATCTGAATAACTTTCTTCGGGAGGGTGTTTCTTTATCTACTTAACCTTCAGAGAAATCAAGTACAAGATCACACAATAGGTGGCAAAATCCAAAGTTGAACCCAGGTTTGTCTAAGTGCAAATTTCCTCAATTGTTATGATGGGCATTATTTTTTAAATTTGGCTAGAGGACCCAAGAAACTCCAAATCCTGTCCTCAACCAGTCACCTCATCTTCCATGATGTTTCAGTCAGGGTTCTCTTAGAGGGACAGAACTAATAGGATATATATATATATGATATATAGGATATATATATGATACATAGGATATATAGGATATATAGGATATATATGATATATAGTTATATATTATATATTATATTATAATAATCATAATTTTTATGATATAATAATAATTATACTTATTGTTTATATTAATTATAAATAATTAATTATATAATTAATTATATAATTATATTGTATAAATAATTAA
>NW_026652280.1:155276070-155278229 GCF_009828535.3 Hylobates moloch
AAATACTGTATATTATATATAATTATATAAATATATAATATAGTATCTTAGGCTATATATATCTATATATCTAGCTATATATATATATATATACCTAGCTATCTAGCTATCTAGATACACAGATATCCATATATATATATAACTAGATAGCTAGATATATATATCTATATCATATATAGCATAAGATAATATAGGATTTATATATAGGAGTTTATTAAGTATTATATTGCACAATCACAAGGTCCTACAATACGCTGTCTGCAAGCTGAGGAGCAAGCAGAGCCAGTCCACATCCCAAAACTGAAGAACCTGGGGTCGGATGTTCGAGGGCAGGAAACATGTAGCACGGGAGAAAGATGCAGGCTGGGAGGCAAGGCCCCTCTCTCCCTTTCACATTTTTCTGCCTGCTTTATATTCGCTGGGAGCTGATTAGATTGTGCCCTCCAGATTAAGGATGGATCTGCCTTCCCCAGCCCACTGACTCAAATGTTAATCTCTTTTGGCAACACTTTCACAGACACACCCAGGATCAATACTTTGTAACCTTCAATTCAATCAAGTTGACACTCAGTGTTAACCACCACACATGAGGTCCCTGAGACACCTTTATACATAGACAAAAATGGCTGGCAAAAGAACTATTGAATGCAAGCTGAAATTTTGCACTTTGGTGAGCTAGACTGGACAACATGGAGAATTTTGTGCTTAAGCTGCAGGTAGCCTAGAGCAAGACACAACAGACTGATGAGCATCCTTCTGGGTCCTGAGAAAAAGGGAAACATGAGGTGCAGGAATAGCAAAAGAGGAAAAGACGGCAAATAAATGAGCTACCACAGGAGGAAGGGCTACCCTATACATCATGGATACAAATTTTAGGCAACCTTTAAAACAGTTTTTTATCTGCTTCCTCTCTGGCCCCTCTTTTCTTCCAGTTGGCATACCTCTTCTTGAGACTTCATGGTGCCCATCTGCTGTTTCTAATCTTGACTATACACCTGATCCAGACTTTAATTCTCACACTTCTTCCCATCTGAGGCTCTAAACTACCCACTAATTAGAACTGAAGGTTTTAGTTTACACTGCTGGAGGAAAGACTCTGAGAAAAGCTGTGTAGCATGGTGATTGAAAGCAAGTCCTCTAAGCTTAAATTCAGTTCCATAACTTACCACCTGAACTTACGCAAGATCCCAAACATCTGTGGGCCTCAGATTTCATATCTGTAAAATGGGGATGATAATTGCAGCATTAATCTCATGTACTTGTTGCAAGGATTAAACGAGTTCATATATGTAATGGGCTTTTAATAATAGTTGGCAAGATTGAAACAACTAATATCTTCTCTTAACACCAGGGTTATCCAAATTTATTTTAAAAGAGGATGAATATTAACCCCAGTTAATCATAAATAGTTGATTTTTTGCTGTAATAAATTAAGTAAAAAATTCAGGTCCTATGCAGATGAAGCATTTTTTATGTAAGTGATGGTGGGAGGAGAATGTAGAGGCAGATATTTTAAGCGTAAGATAATATATGACACACAATGTGTATAAAGTAAATAATCTGTGAAATATAAAAACACTTGTAAATATTTGTGCATTTTAGAGATTCTATCCTATTTTTACTTCTAATCTCATTTTCTCTAAAAATCTCCTAGTGTTTTCCCTCCTCCCACCCCCCAGCAGCTTCCATTTGAAGAAGGAAACCATTTGAGAGACTATGATACACAATGAAGAGAAGCAGGGAATCTGTAGAGGCTGTTCATATGCTGTACTGAATGTAAGTGGTCCCCAAGAGAAAGGAGGTCGGAGGCTTTAAGCTAGTTGATAATATCAGCCTTTTTGTTTAGTGGTAAGGAAAACAGCTTCAAAAAAAAAAAAAAGTCAGTAAAGCAAACCAGAATGAGAGTTTCTATAAATGCTGACCACTGGTGGGGAGAAGGAAAGGAGAGGGCCATACACAGAGAGGTGGGTGGCTGGGAGCTGCATGTCTAGAATAGAGATCATATAGCCAGCCCGAAATGACATTTTATAGCAGTACAATGAAGACCATTCAGGGACTTCATAATCTGGAGAGAAGAAAAAACTTAGGCTGGGCGCGGTGGCTCACGCTTGTAATCCCAGCACTTTGGGAGGCCGAGGGGGGCGGATCACGAGGTCAGG